>NW_027194696.1:0-21570 GCF_032444005.1 Ranitomeya imitator
ATTTAACCAGTCATCGTTCTCACAACACTGAGGACCAGTCATTCGAAATGACTTCTCCATGCATTTTATGCATTGGTAAAAGCACTATGATGAAAGTGTGATATGTTTTCAGTATCTCCTATACTAATAGAGCCACATGCTCACCGGTTTGCCCACATGATGTAGGCCTACGGACTGAACAAGAAACACCAAAAATTTTAACCAGTCATCGTTCTCACAACACTGAGGACCAGTCATTCGAAATGACTTCTCCATGCATTTTATGCATTGGTAAAAAGCACTATGATGAAAAGTGTGATATGTTTTCAGGTATCTCCTATACTAATAGAGCAACATGCTCACTGGTTTGCCACATGATGTAGGCCTATGGACTGAACAAGAAACCACCAAAATTTTAACCAGTCATCGTTCTCACAACACTGAGGACCAGTCATTCGAAATGACTTCTCCATGCATTTTATGCATTGGTAAAAGCACTATGATGAAAAGTGTGATATGTTTTCAGGTATCTCCTATACTAATAGAGCCACATGCTCACCGGTTTGCCACATGATGTAGGCCTATTGACTGAACAAGAAACCACCAAAATTTTAACCAGTCATCGTTCTCACAACACTGAGGACCAGTCATTCGAAATGACTTCTCCATGCATTTTATGCATTGGTAAAAGCACTATGATGAAAGTGTGATATGTTTTCAGGTATCTCCTATACTAATAGAGCCACATGCTCACCGGTTTGCCACATGATGTAGGCCTATGGACTGAACAAGAAACCACCATAAAATTTTAACCAGTCATCGTTCTCACAACACTGAGGACCAGTCATTCGAAATGACTTCTCCATGCATTTTATGCATTGGTAAAAGCACTATGATGAAAAGTGTGATATGTTTTCAGGTATCTCCTATACTAATAGAGCCACATGCTCACCGGTTTGCCACATGATGTAGGCCTATGGACTGAACAAGAAACCACCAAAAATTTTAACCAGTCATCGTTCTCACAACACTGAGGACCAGTCATTCGAAATGACTTCTCCATGCATTTTATGCATTGGTAAAAGCACTATGATGAAAAGTGTGATATGTTTTCAGGTATCTCCTATACTACTAGAGCCACATGCTCACCGGTTTGCCACATGATGTAGGCCTATGACTGAACAAGAAACCACCAAAAATTTTAACCAGTCATCGTTCTCACAACACTGAGGACCAGTCATTCGAAATGACTTCTCCATGCATTTTATGCATTGGTAAAAGCACTATGATGAAAAGTGTGATATGTTTTCAGGTATCTCCTATACTAATAGAGCCACATGCTCACCGGTTTGCCACATGATGTAGGCCTAATGGACTGAACAAGAAACCACCAAAAATTTTAACCAGTCATCGTTCTCACAACACTGAGGACCAGTCATTCGAAATGACTTCTCCATGCATTTTATGCATTGGTAAAAGCACTATGATGAAAAGTGTGATATGTTTTCAGGTATCTCCTATACTAATAGAGCCACATGCTCACTGGTTTGCCACATGATGTAGGCCTATGGACTGAACAAGAAACCACCAAAAATTTTAACCAGTCATCGGTCTCACAACACTGAGGACCAGTCATTCGAAATGACTTCTCCATGCATTTTATGCATTGGTAAAAGCACTATGATGAAAAGTGTGATATGTTTTCAGGTATCTCCTATACTAATAGAGCCACATGCTCACCGGTTTGCCACATGATGTAGGCCTATGGACTGAACAAGAAACCACCAAAAATTTTAACCAGTCATCGTTCTCACAACTCTGAGGACCAGTCATTCGAAATGACTTCTCCATGCATTTTATGCATTGGTAAAAGCACTATGATGAAAAGTGTGATATGTTTTCAGGTATCTCCTAAACTAATAGAGCCACATGCTCACCGGTTTGCCACATGATGTAGGCCTATGGACTGAACAAGAAACGACCAAAAATTTTAACCAGTCATCGTTCTCACAACACTGAGGACCAGTCATTCGAAATGACTTCTCCATGCATTTTATGCATTGGTAAAAGCACTATGATGAAAAGTGTGATATGTTTTCAGGTATCTCCTATACTAATAGAGCCACATGCTCACCGGTTTGCCACATGATGTAGGCCTATGGACTGAACAAGAAACCACCAAAAATTTTAACCAGTCATCATTCTCACAACACTGAGGACCAGTCATTCGAAATGACTTCTCCATGCATTTTATGCATTGGTAAAAGCACTATGATGAAAAGTGTGATATGTTTTCAGGTATCTCCTATACTAATAGAGCCACATGCTCACCGGTTTGCCACATGATGTAGGCATATGGACTGAACAAGAAACCACCAAAAATTTTAACCAGTCATCGTTCTCACAACACTGAGGACCAGTCATTCGAAATGACTTCTCCATGCATTTTATGCATTGGTAAAAGCACTATGATGAAAAGTGTGATATGTTTTCAGGTATCTCCTATACTAATAGAGCCACATGCTCACCGGTTTGCCACATGATGTAGGCCTATGGACTGAACAAGAAACCACCAAAAATTTTAACCAGTCATCGTTCTCACAACACTGAGGACCAGTCATTCGAAATGACTTCTCCATGCATTTTATGCATTGGTAAAAGCACTATGATGAAAAGTGTGATATGTTTTCAGGTATCTCCTATACTAATAGAGCCACATGCTCACCGGTTTGCCACATGATGTAGGCATATGGACTGAACAAGAAACCACCAAAAATTTTAACCAGTCATCGTTCTCACAACACTGAGGACCAGTCATTCGAAATGACTTCTCCATGCATTTTATGCATTGGTAAAAGCACTATGATGAAAAGTGTGATATGTTTTCAGGTATCTCCTATACTAATAGAGCCACATGCTCACCGGTTTGCCACATGATGTAGGCCCATGGACTGAACAAGAAACCACCAAAAATTTTAACCAGTCATCGTTCTCACAACACTGAGGACCAGTCATTCGAAATGACTTCTCCATGCATTTTATGCATTGGTAAAAGCACTATGATGAAAAGTGTGATATGTTTTCAGGTATCTCCTATACTAATAGAGCCACATGCTCACCGGTTTGCCACATGATGTAGGCCTATGGACTGAACAAGAAACCACCAAAAATTTTAACCAGTCATCGTTCTCACAACACTGAGGACCAGTCATTCGAAATGACTTCTCCATGCATTTTATGCATTGGTAAAAGCACTATGATGAAAAGTGTGATATGTTTTCAGGTATCTCCTATACTAATAGAGCAACATGCTCACCGGTTTGCCACATGATGTAGGCCTATGGACTGAACAAGAAACCACCAAAAATTTTAACCAGTCATCGTTCTCACAACACTGAGGACCAGTCATTCGAAATGACTTCTCCATGCATTTTATGCATTGGTAAAAGCACTATGATGAAAAGTGTGATATGTTTTCAGGTATCTCCTATACTAATAGAGCCACATGCTCACCGGTTTGCCACATGATGTAGGCCTATGGACTGAACAAGAAACCACCAAAAATTTTAACCAGTCATCGTTCTCACAACACTGAGGACCAGTCATTCGAAATGACTTCTCCATGCATTTTATGCATTGGTAAAAGCACTATGATGAAAAGTGTGATATGTTTTCAGGTATCTCCTATACTAATAGAGCCACATGCTCACCGGTTTGCCACATGATGTAGGCCTATGGACTGAACAAGAAACCACCAAAAATTTTAACCAGTCATCGTTCTCACAACACTGAGGACCAGTCATTCGAAATGACTTCTCCATGCATTTTATGCATTGGTAAAAGCACTATGATGAAAAGTGTGATATGTTTTCAGGTATCTCCTATACTAATAGAGCCACATGCTCACCGGTTTGCCACATGATGTAGGCCTATGGACTGAACAAGAAACCACCAAAAATTTTAACCAGTCATCGTTCTCACAACACTGAGGACCAGTCATTCGAAATGACTTCTCCATG
The DNA here is from genome assembly GCF_032444005.1 of Ranitomeya imitator. Lineage (NCBI taxonomy): Eukaryota > Metazoa > Chordata > Amphibia > Anura > Dendrobatidae > Ranitomeya > Ranitomeya imitator. The sequence continues at coordinate 3,999 of NW_027194696.1, forward strand.
CATTTTATGCATTGGTAAAAGCACTATGATGAAAAGTGTGATATGTTTTCAGGTATCTCCTATACTACTAGAGCCACATGCTCACCGGTTTGCCACATGATGTAGGCCTATGGACTGAACAAGAAACCACCAAAAATTTTAACCAGTCATCGTTCTCACAACACTGAGGACCAGTCATTCGAAATGACTTCTCCATGCATTTTATGCATTGGTAAAAGCACTATGATGAAAAGTGTGATATGTTTTCAGGTATCTCCTATACTAATAGAGCCACATGCTCACCGGTTTGCCACATGATGTAGGCCTATGGACTGAACAAGAAACCACCAAAAATTTTAACCAGTCATCGTTCTCACAACACTGAGGACCAGTCATTCGAAATGACTTCTCCATGCATTTTATGCATTGGTAAAAGCACTATGATGAAAAGTGTGATATGTTTTCAGGTATCTCCTATACTAATAGAGCCACATGCTCACCGGTTTGCCACATGATGTAGGCCTATGGACTGAACAAGAAACCACCAAAAATTTTAACCAGTCATCGTTCTCACAACACTGAGGACCAGTCATTCGAAATGACTTCTCCATGCATTTTATGCATTGGTAAAAGCACTATGATGAAAAGTGTGATATGTTTTCAGGTATCTCCTATACTAATAGAGCCACATGCTCACCGGTTTGCCACATGATGTAGGCCTATGGACTGAACAAGAAACCACCAAAAATTTTAACCAGTCATCGTTCTCACAACACTGAGGACCAGTCATTCGAAATGACTTCTCCATGCATTTTATGCATTGGTAAAAGCACTATGATGAAAAGTGTGATATGTTTTCAGGTATCTCCTATACTAATAGAGCCACATGCTCACCGGTTTGCCACATGATGTAGGCCTATGGACTGAACAAGAAACCACCAAAAATTTTAACCAGTCATCGTTCTCACAACACTGAGGACCAGTCATTCGAAATGACTTCTCCATGCATTTTATGCATTGGTAAAAGCACTATGATGAAAAGTGTGATATGTTTTCAGGTATCTCCTATACTAATAGAGCCACATGCTCACTGGTTTGCCACATGATGTAGGCCTATGGACTGAACAAGAAACCACCAAAAATTTTAACCAGTCATCGTTCTCACAACACTGAGGACCAGTCATTCGAAATGACTTCTCCATGCATTTTATGCATTGGTAAAAGCACTATGATGAAAAGTGTGATATGTTTTCAGGTATCTCCTATACTAATAGAGCCACATGCTCACCGGTTTGCCACATGATGTAGGCCTATTGACTGAACAAGAAACCACCAAAAATTTTAACCAGTCATCGTACTCACAACACTGAGGACCAGTCATTCGAAATGACTTCTCCATGCATTTTATGCATTGGTAAAAGCACTATGATGAAAAGTGTGATATGTTTTCAGGTATCTCCTATACTAATAGAGCCACATGCTCACCGGTTTGCCACATGATGTAGGCCTATGGACTGAACAAGAAACCACCAAAAATTTTAACCAGTCATCGTTCTCACAACACTGAGGACCAGTCATTCGAAATGACTTCTCCATGCATTTTATGCATTGGTAAAAGCACTATGATGAAAAGTGTGATATGTTTTCAGGTATCTCCTATACTAATAGAGCCACATGCTCACCGGTTTGCCACATGATGTAGGCCTATGGACTGAACAAGAAACCACCAAAAATTTTAACCAGTCATCGTTCTCACAACACTGAGGACCAGTCATTCGAAATGACTTCTTCATGCATTTTATGCATTGGTAAAAGCACTATGATGAAAAGTGTGATATGTTTTCAGGTATCTCCTATACTAATAGAGCCACATGCTCACCGGTTTGCCACATGATGTAGGCCTATGGACTGAACAAGAAACCACCAAAAATTTTAACCAGTCATCGTTCTCACAACACTGAGGACCAGTCATTCGAAATGACTTCTCCATGCATTTTATGCATTGGTAAAAGCACTATGATGAAAAGTGTGATATGTTTTCAGGTATCTCCTATACTAATAGAGCCACATGCTCACCGGTTTGCCACATGATGTAGGCCTATGGACTGAACAAGAAACCACCAAAAATTTTAACCAGTCATCGTTCTCACAACACTGAGGACCAGTCATTCGAAATGACTTCTCCATGCATTTTATGCATTGGTAAAAGCACTATGATGAAAAGTGTGATATGTTTTCAGGTATCTCCTATACTAATAGAGCCACATGCTCACCGGTTTGCCACATGATGTAGGCCTATGGACTGAACAAGAAACCACCAAAAATTTTAACCAGTCATCGTTCTCACAACACTGAGGACCAGTCATTCGAAATGACTTCTCCATGTTATGCATTGGTAAAAGCACTATGATGAAAAGTGTGATATGTTTTCAGGTATCTCCTATACTAATAGAGCCACATGCTCACCGGTTTGCCACATGATGTAGGCCTATGGACTGAACAAGAAACCACCAAAAATTTTAACCAGTCATCGTTCTCACAACACTGAGGACCAGTCATTCGAAATGACTTCTCCATGCATTTTATGCATTGGTAAAAGCACTATGATGAAAAGTGTGATATGTTTTCAGGTATCTCCTATACTAATAGAGCCACATGCTCACCGGTTTGCCACATGATGTAGGCCCATTGACTGAACAAGAAACCACCAAAAATTTTAACCAGTCATCGTTCTCACAACACTGAGGACCAGTCATTCGAAATGACTTCTCCATGCATTTTATGCATTGGTAAAAGCACTATGATGAAAAGTGTGATATGTTTTCAGGTATCTCCTATACTAATAGAGTCACATGCTCACCGGTTTGCCACATGATGTAGGCCCATGGACTGAACAAGAAACCACCAAAAATTTTAACCAGTCATAGTTCTCACAACACTGAGGACCAGTCATTCGAATTGACTTCTCCATGCATTTTATGCATTGGTAAAAGCACTATGATGAAAAGTGTGATATGTTTTCAGGTATCTCCTATACTAATAGAGCCACATGCTCACCGGTTTGCCACATGATGTAGGCCTATGGACTGAACAAGAAACCACCAAAAATTTTAACCAGTCATCGTTCTCACAACACTGAGGACCAGTCATTCGAAATGACTTCTCCATGCATTTTATGCATTGGTAAAAGCACTATGATGAAAAGTGTGATATGTTTTCAGGTATCTCCTATACTAATAGAGCCACATGCTCACCGGTTTGCCACATGATGTAGGCCTATGGACTGAACAAGAAACCACCAAAAATTTTAACCAGTCATCGTTCTCACAAAAATGAGGACCAGTCATTCGAAATGACTTCTCCATGCATTTTATGCATTGGTAAAAGCACTATGATGAAAAGTGTGATATGTTTTCAGGTATCTCCTATACTAATAGAGCCACATGCTCACCGGTTTGCCACATGATGTAGGCCTATGGACTGAACAAGAAACCACCAAAAATTTTAACCAGTCATCGTTCTCACAACACTGAGGACCAGTCATTCGAAATGACTTCTCCATGCATTTTATGCATTGGTAAATGCACTATGATGAAAAGTGTGATATGTTTTCAGGTATCTCCTATACTAATAGAGCCACATGCTCACCGGTTTGCCACATGATGTAGGCCTATGGACTGAACAAGAAACCACCAAAAATTTTAACCAGTCATCGTTCTCACAACACTGAGGACCAGTCATTCGAAATGACTTCTCCATGCATTTTATGCATTGGTAAAAGCACTATGATGAAAAGTGTGATATGTTTTCAGGTATCTCCTATACTAATAGAGCCACATGCTCACCGGTTTGCCACATGATGTAGGCCTATTGACTGAACAAGAAACCACCAAAAATTTTAACCAGTCATCGTACTCACAACACTGAGGACCAGTCATTCGAAATGACTTCTCCATGCATTTTATGCATTGGTAAAAGCACTATGATGAAAAGTGTGATATGTTTTCAGGTATCTCCTATACTAATAGAGCCACATGCTCACCGGTTTGCCACATGATGTAGGCCTATGGACTGAACAAGAAACCACCAAAAATTTTAACCAGTCATCGTTCTCACAACACTGAGGACCAGTCATTCGAAATGACTTCTCCATGCATTTTATGCATTGGTAAAAGCACTATGATGAAAAGTGTGATATGTTTTCAGGTATCTCCTATACTAATAGAGCCACATGCTCACCGGTTTGCCACATGATGTAGGCCTATGGACTGAACAAGAAACCACCAAAAATTTTAACCAGTCATCGTTCTCACAACACTGAGGACCAGTCATTCGAAATGACTTCTCCATGCATTTTATGCATTGGTAAAAGCACTATGATGAAAAGTGTGATATGTTTTCAGGTATCTCCTATACTAATAGAGCCACATGCTCACCGGTTTGCCACATGATGTAGGCCTATGGACTGAACAAGAAACCACCAAAAATTTTAACCAGTCATCATTCTCACAACACTGAGGACCAGTCATTCGAAATGACTTCTCCATGCATTTTCTGCATTGGTAAAAGCACTATGATGAAAAGTGTGATATGTTTTCAGGTATCTCCTATACTAATAGAGCCACATGCTCACCGGTTTGCCACATGATGTAGGCCTATGGACTGAACAAGAAACCACCAAAAATTTTAACCAGTCATCGTTCTCACAACACTGAGGACCAGTCATTCGAAATGACTTCTCCATGCATTTTATGCATTGGTAAAAGCACTATGATGAAAAGTGTGATATGTTTTCAGGTATCTCCTATACTAATAGAGCCACATGCTCACCGGTTTGCCACATGATGTAGGCCTATGGACTGAACAAGAAACCACCAAAAATTTTAACCAGTCATCGTTCTCACAACACTGAGGACCAGTCATTCGAAATGACTTCTCCATGCATTTTATGCATTGGTAAAAGCACTATGATGAAAAGTGTGATATGTTTTCAGGTATCTCCTATACTAATAGAGCCACATGCTCACCGGTTTGCCACATGATGTAGGCCTATGGACTGAACAAGAAACCACCAAAAATTTTAACCAGTCATCGTTCTCACAACACTGAGGACCAGTCATTCGAAATGACTTCTCCATGTTATGCATTGGTAAAAGCACTATGATGAAAAGTGTGATATGTTTTCAGGTATCTCCTATACTAATAGAGCCACATGCTCACCGGTTTGCCACATGATGTAGGCCTATGGACTGAACAAGAAACCACCAAAAATTTTAACCAGTCATCGTTCTCACAACACTGAGGACCAGTCATTCGAAATGACTTCTCCATGCATTTTATGCATTGGTAAAAGCACTATGATGAAAAGTGTGATATGTTTTCAGGTATCTCCTATACTAATAGAGCCACATGCTCACCGGTTTGCCACATGATGTAGGCCCATTGACTGAACAAGAAACCACCAAAAATTTTAACCAGTCATCGTTCTCACAACACTGAGGACCAGTCATTCGAAATGACTTCTCCATGCATTTTATGCATTGGTAAAAGCACTATGATGAAAAGTGTGATATGTTTTCAGGTATCTCCTATACTAATAGAGTCACATGCTCACCGGTTTGCCACATGATGTAGGCCCATGGACTGAACAAGAAACCACCAAAAATTTTAACCAGTCATAGTTCTCACAACACTGAGGACCAGTCATTCGAATTGACTTCTCCATGCATTTTATGCATTGGTAAAAGCACTATGATGAAAAGTGTGATATGTTTTCAGGTATCTCCTATACTAATAGAGCCACATGCTCACCGGTTTGCCACATGATGTAGGCCTATGGACTGAACAAGAAACCACCAAAAATTTTAACCAGTCATCGTTCTCACAACACTGAGGACCAGTCATTCGAAATGACTTCTCCATGCATTTTATGCATTGGTAAAAGCACTATGATGAAAAGTGTGATATGTTTTCAGGTATCTCCTATACTAATAGAGCCACATGCTCACCGGTTTGCCACATGATGTAGGCCTATGGACTGAACAAGAAACCACCAAAAATTTTAACCAGTCATCGTTCTCACAAAAATGAGGACCAGTCATTCGAAATGACTTCTCCATGCATTTTATGCATTGGTAAAAGCACTATGATGAAAAGTGTGATATGTTTTCAGGTATCTCCTATACTAATAGAGCCACATGCTCACCGGTTTGCCACATGATGTAGGCCTATGGACTGAACAAGAAACCACCAAAAATTTTAACCAGTCATCGTTCTCACAACACTGAGGACCAGTCATTCGAAATGACTTCTCCATGCATTTTATGCATTGGTAAATGCACTATGATGAAAAGTGTGATATGTTTTCAGGTATCTCCTATACTAATAGAGCCACATGCTCACCGGTTTGCCACATGATGTAGGCCTATGGACTGAACAAGAAACCACCAAAAATTTTAACCAGTCATCGTTCTCACAACACTGAGGACCAGTCATTCGAAATGACTTCTCCATGCATTTTATGCATTGGTAAAAGCACTATGATGAAAAGTGTGATATGTTTTCAGGTATCTCCTATACTAATAGAGCCACATGCTCACCGGTTTGCCACATGATGTAGGCCTATTGACTGAACAAGAAACCACCAAAAATTTTAACCAGTCATCGTACTCACAACACTGAGGACCAGTCATTCGAAATGACTTCTCCATGCATTTTATGCATTGGTAAAAGCACTATGATGAAAAGTGTGATATGTTTTCAGGTATCTCCTATACTAATAGAGCCACATGCTCACCGGTTTGCCACATGATGTAGGCCTATGGACTGAACAAGAAACCACCAAAAATTTTAACCAGTCATCGTTCTCACAACACTGAGGACCAGTCATTCGAAATGACTTCTCCATGCATTTTATGCATTGGTAAAAGCACTATGATGAAAAGTGTGATATGTTTTCAGGTATCTCCTATACTAATAGAGCCACATGCTCACCGGTTTGCCACATGATGTAGGCCTATGGACTGAACAAGAAACCACCAAAAATTTTAACCAGTCATCGTTCTCACAACACTGAGGACCAGTCATTCGAAATGACTTCTCCATGCATTTTATGCATTGGTAAAAGCACTATGATGAAAAGTGTGATATGTTTTCAGGTATCTCCTATACTAATAGAGCCACATGCTCACCGGTTTGCCACATGATGTAGGCCTATGGACTGAACAAGAAACCACCAAAAATTTTAACCAGTCATCATTCTCACAACACTGAGGACCAGTCATTCGAAATGACTTCTCCATGCATTTTCTGCATTGGTAAAAGCACTATGATGAAAAGTGTGATATGTTTTCAGGTATCTCCTATACTAATAGAGCCACATGCTCACCGGTTTGCCACATGATGTAGGCCTATGGACTGAACAAGAAACCACCAAAAATTTTAACCAGTCATCGTTCTCACAACACTGAGGACCAGTCATTCGAAATGACTTCTCCATGCACTTTATACATTGGTAAAAGCACTATGATGAAAAGTGTGATATGTTTTCAGGTATCTCCTATACTAATAGAGCCACATGCTCACCGGTTTGCCACATGATGTAGGCCTATGGACTGAACAAGAAACCACCAAAAATTTTAACCAGTCATCGTTCTCACAACACTGAGGACCAGTCATTCGAAATGACTTCTCCATGCATTTTATGCATTGGTAAAAGCACTATGATGAAAAGTGTGATATGTTTTCAGGTATCTCCTATACTAATAGAGCCACATGCTCACCGGTTTGCCACATGATGTAGGCCTATGGACTGAACAAGAAACCACCAAAAATTTTAACCAGTCATCGTTCTCACAACACTGAGGACCAGTCATTCGAAATGACTTCTCCATGCATTTTATGCATTGGTAAAAGCACTATGATGAAAAGTGTGATATGTTTTCAGGTATCTCCTATACTAATAGAGCCACATGCTCACCGGTTTGCCACATGATGTAGGCCTATGGACTGAACAAGAAACCACCAAAAATTTTAACCAGTCATCGTTCTCACAACACTGAGGACCAGTCATTCGAAATGACTTCTCCATGCATTTTATGCATTGGTAAAAGCACTATGATGAAAAGTGTGATATGTTTTCAGGTATCTCCTATACTAATAGAGCCACATGCTCACCGGTTTGCCACATGATGTAGGCCTATGGACTGAACAAGAAACCACCAAAAATTTTAACCAGTCATCGTTCTCACAACACTGAGGACCAGTCATTCGAAATGACTTCTCCATGCATTTTATGCATTGGTAAAAGCACTATGATGAAAAGTGTGATATGTTTTCAGGTATCTCCTATACTAATAGAGCCACATGCTCACCGGTTTGCCACATGATGTAGGCCTATGGACTGAACAAGAAACCACCAAAAATTTTAACCAGTCATCGTTCTCACAACACTGAGGACCAGTCATTCGAAATGACTTCTCCATGCATTTTATGCATTGGTAAAAGCACTATGATGAAAAGTGTGATATGTTTTCAGGTATCTCCTATACTAATAGAGCCACATGCTCACCAGTTTGCCACATGATGTAGGCCTATGGACTGAACAAGAAACCACCAAAAATTTTAACCAGTCATCGTTCTCACAACACTGAGGACCAGTCATTTGAAATGACTTCTCCATGCATTTTATTCATTGGTAAAAGCACTATGATGAAAAGTGTGATTTGTTTTCAGGTATCTCCTATACTAATAGAGCCACATTCTCACCGGTTTGCCACATGATGTAGGCCTATGGACTGAACAAGAAACCACCAAAAATTTTAACCAGTCATCGTTCTCACAACACTGAGGACCAGTCATTCGAAATGACTTCTCCATGCATTTTATGCATTGGTAAAAGCACTATGATGAAAAGTGTGATATGTTTTCAGGTATCTCCTATACTAATAGAGTCACATGCTCACCGGTTTGCCACATGATGTAGGCCCATGGACTGAACAAGAAACCACCAAAAATTTTAACCAGTCATCGTTCTCACAACACTGAGGACCAGTCATTCGAATTGACTTCTCCATGCATTTTATGCATTGGTAAAAGCACTATGATGAAAAGTGTGATATGTTTTCAGGTATCTCCTATACTAATAGAGCCACATGCTCACCGGTTTGCCACATGATGTAGGCCTATGGACTGAACAAGAAACCACCAAAATTTTAACCAGTCATCGTTCTCACAACACTGAGGACCAGTCATTCGAAATGACTTCTCCATGCATTTTATGCATTGGTAAAAGCACTATGATGAAAAGTGTGATGTTTTCAGGTATCTCCTATACTAATAGAGCCACATGCTCACCGGTTTGCCACATGATGTAGGCCTATGGACTGAACAAGAAACCACCAAAAATTTTAACCAGTCATCGTTCTCACAACACTGAGGACCAGTCATTCGAAATGACTTCTCCATGCATTTTATGCATTGGTAAATGCACTATGATGAAAAGTGTGATATGTTTTCAGGTATCTCCTATACTAATAGAGCCACATGCTCACCGGTTTGCCACATGATGTAGGCCTATGGACTGAACAAGAAACCACCAAAAATTTTAACCAGTCATCGTTCTCACAACACTGAGGACCAGTCATTCGAAATGACTTCACCATGCATTTTATGCATTGGTAAAAGCACTATGATGAAAAGTGTGATATGTTTTCAGGTATCTCCTATACTAATAGAGCCACATGCTCACCGGTTTGCCACATGATGTAGGCCTATGGACTGAACAAGAAACCACCAAAAATTTTAACCAGTCATCGTTCTCACAACACTGAGGACCAGTCATTCGAAATGACTTCTCCATGCATTTTATGCATTGGTAAAAGCACTATGATGAAAAGTGTGATATGTTTTTAGGTATCTCCTATACTAATAGAGCCACATGCTCACCGGTTTGCCACATGATGTAGGCCTATGGACTGAACAAGAAACCACCAAAAATTTTAACCAGTCATCGTTCTCACAACACTGAGGACCAGTCATTCGAAATGACTTCTCCATGCATTTTATGCATTGGTAAAAGCACTATGATGAAAAGTGTGATATGTTTTCAGGTATCTCCTATACTAATAGAGCCACATGCTCACCGGTTTGCCACATGATGTAGGCCTATGGACTGAACAAGAAACCACCAAAAATTTTAACCAGTCATCGTTCTCACAACACTGAGGACCAGTCATTCGAAATGACTTCTCCATGCATTTTATGCATTGGTAAAAGCACTATGATGAAAAGTGTGATATGTTTTCAGGTATTCCCTATACTAATAGAGCCACATGCTCACCGGTTTGCCACATGATGTAGGCCTATGGACTGAACAAGAAACCACCAAAAATTTTAACCAGTCATCGTTCTCACAACACTGAGGACCAGTCATTCGAAATGACTTCTCCATGCATTTTATGCATTGGTAAAAGCACTATGATGAAAAGTGTGATATGTTTTCAGGTATCTCCTATACTAATAGAGCCACATGCTCACTGGTTTGCCACATGATGTAGGCCTATGGACTGAACAAGAAACCACCAAAAATTTTAACCAGTCATCGTTCTCACAACACTGAGGACCAGTCATTCGAAATGACTTCTCCATGCATTTTATGCATTGGTAAAAGCACTATGATGAAAAGTGTGATATGTTTTCAGGTATCTCCTATACTAATAGAGCCACATGCTCACCGGTTTGCCACATGATGTAGGCCTATGGACTGAACAAGAAACCACCAAAAATTTTAACCAGTCATCGTTCTCACAACACTGAGGACCAGTCATTCGAAATGACTTCTCCATGCATTTTATGCATTGGTAAAAGCACTATGATGAAAAGTGTGATATGTTTTCAGGTATCTCCTAAACTAATAGAGCCACATGCTCACCGGTTTGCCACATGATGTAGGCCTATGGACTGAACAAGAAACGACCAAAAATTTTAACCAGTCATCGTTCTCACAACACTGAGGACCAGTCATTCGAAATGACTTCTCCATGCATTTTATGCATTGGTAAAAGCACTATGATGAAAAGTGTGATATGTTTTCAGGTATCTCCTATACTAATAGAGCCACATGCTCACCGGTTTGCCACATGATGTAGGCCTATGGACTGAACAAGAAACCACCAAAAATTTTAACCAGTCATCATTCTCACAACACTGAGGACCAGTCATTCGAAATGACTTCTCCATGCATTTTATGCATTGGTAAAAGCACTATGATGAAAAGTGTGATATGTTTTCAGGTATCTCCTATACTAATAGAGCCACATGCTCACCGGTTTGCCACATGATGTAGGCATATGGACTGAACAAGAAACCACCAAAAATTTTAACCAGTCATCGTTCTCACAACACTGAGGACCAGTCATTCGAAATGACTTCTCCATGCATTTTATGCATTGGTAAAAGCACTATGATGAAAAGTGTGATATGTTTTCAGGTATCTCCTATACTAATAGAGCCACATGCTCACCGGTTTGCCACATGATGTAGGCCTATGGACTGAACAAGAAACCACCAAAAATTTTAACCAGTCATCGTTCTCACAACACTGAGGACCAGTCATTCGAAATGACTTCTCCATGCATTTTATGCATTGGTAAAAGCACTATGATGAAAAGTGTGATATGTTTTCAGGTATCTCTTATACTAATAGAGCCACATGCTCACCGGTTTGCCACATGATGTAGGCATATGGACTGAACAAGAAACCACCAAAAATTTTAACCAGTCATCGTTCTCACAACACTGAGGACCAGTCATTCGAAATGACTTCTCCATGCATTTTATGCATTGGTAAAAGCACTATGATGAAAAGTGTGATATGTTTTCAGGTATCTCCTATACTAATAGAGCCACATGCTCACCGGTTTGCCACATGATGTAGGCCCATGGACTGAACAAGAAACCACCAAAAATTTTAACCAGTCATCGTTCTCACAACACTGAGGACCAGTCATTCGAAATGACTTCTCCATGCATTTTATGCATTGGTAAAAGCACTATGATGAAAAGTGTGATATGTTTTCAGGTATCTCCTATACTAATAGAGCCACATGCTCACCGGTTTGCCACATGATGTAGGCCTATGGACTGAACAAGAAACCACCAAAAATTTTAACCAGTCATCGTTCTCACAACACTGAGGACCAGTCATTCGAAATGACTTCTCCATGCATTTTATGCATTGGTAAAAGCACTATGATGAAAAGTGTGATATGTTTTCAGGTATCTCCTATACTAATAGAGCAACATGCTCACTGGTTTGCCACATGATGTAGGCCTATGGACTGAACAAGAAACCACCAAAAATTTTAACCAGTCATCGTTCTCACAACACTGAGGACCAGTCATTCGAAATGACTTCTCCATGCATTTTATGCATTGGTAAAAGCACTATGATGAAAAGTGTGATATGTTTTCAGGTATCTCCTATACTAATAGAGCCACATGCTCACCGGTTTGCCACATGATGTAGGCCTATGGACTGAACAAGAAACCACCAAAAATTTTAACCAGTCATCGTTCTCACAACACTGAGGACCAGTCATTCGAAATGACTTCTCCATGCATTTTATGCATTGGTAAAAGCACTATGATGAAAAGTGTGATATGTTTTCAGGTATCTCCTATACTAATAGAGCCACATGCTCACCGGTTTGCCACATGATGTAGGCCTATGGACTGAACAAGAAACCACCAAAAATTTTAACCAGTCATCGTTCTCACAACACTGAGGACCAGTCATTCGAAATGACTTCTCCATGCATTTTATGCATTGGTAAAAGCACTATGATGAAAAGTGTGATATGTTTTCAGGTATCTCCTATACTAATAGAGCCACATGCTCACCGGTTTGCCACATGATGTAGGCCTATGGACTGAACAAGAAACCACCAAAAATTTTAACCAGTCATCGTTCTCACAACACTGAGGACCAGTCATTCGAAATGACTTCTCCATGCATTTTATGCATTGGTAAAAGCACTATGATGAAAAGTGTGATATGTTTTCAGGTATCTCCTATACTACTAGAGCCACATGCTCACCGGTTTGCCACATGATGTAGGCCTATGGACTGAACAAGAAACCACCAAAAATTTTAACCAGTCATCGTTCTCACAACACTGAGGACCAGTCATTCGAAATGACTTCTCCATGCATTTTATGCATTGGTAAAAGCACTATGATGAAAAGTGTGATATGTTTTCAGGTATTCCCTATACTAATAGAGCCACATGCTCACCGGTTTGCCACATGATGTAGGCCTATGGACTGAACAAGAAACCACCAAAAATTTTAACCAGTCATCGTTCTCACAACACTGAGGACCAGTCATTCGAAATGACTTCTCCATGCATTTTATGCATTGGTAAAAGCACTATGATGAAAAGTGTGATATGTTTTCAGGTATCTCCTATACTAATAGAGCCACATGCTCACTGGTTTGCCACATGATGTAGGCCTATGGACTGAACAAGAAACCACCAAAAATTTTAACCAGTCATCGTTCTCACAACACTGAGGACCAGTCATTCGAAATGACTTCTCCATGCATTTTATGCATTGGTAAAAGCACTATGATGAAAAGTGTGATATGTTTTCAGGTATCTCCTATACTAATAGAGCCACATGCTCACCGGTTTGCCACATGATGTAGGCCTATGGACTGAACAAGAAACCACCAAAAATTTTAACCAGTCATCGTTCTCACAACACTGAGGACCAGTCATTCGAAATGACTTCTCCATGCATTTTATGCATTGGTAAAAGCACTATGATGAAAAGTGTGATATGTTTTCAGGTATCTCCTATACTAATAGAGCCACATGCTCACCGGTTTGCCACATGATGTAGGCCTATGGACTGAACAAGAAACCACCAAAAATTTTAACCAGTCATCGTTCTCACAACACTGAGGACCAGTCATTCGAAATGACTTCTCCATGCATTTTATGCATTGGTAAAAGCACTATGATGAAAAGTGTGATATGTTTTCAGGTATCTCCTATACTAATAGAGCCACATGCTCACCGGTTTGCCACATGATGTAGGCCTATGGACTGAACAAGAAACCACCAAAAATTTTAACCAGTCATCGTTCTCACAACACTGAGGACCAGTCATTCGAAATGACTTCTCCATGCATTTTATGCATTGGTAAAAGCACTATGATGAAAAGTGTGATATGTTTTCAGGTATCTCCTATACTACTAGAGCCACATGCTCACCGGTTTGCCACATGATGTAGGCCTATGGACTGAACAAGAAACCACCAAAAATTTTAACCAGTCATCGTTCTCACAACACTGAGGACCAGTCATTCGAAATGACTTCTCCATGCATTTTATGCATTGGTAAAAGCACTATGATGAAAAGTGTGATATGTTTTCAGGTATTCCCTATACTAATAGAGCCACATGCTCACCGGTTTGCCACATGATGTAGGCCTATGGACTGAACAAGAAACCACCAAAAATTTTAACCAGTCATCGTTCTCACAACACTGAGGACCAGTCATTCGAAATGACTTCTCCATGCATTTTATGCATTGGTAAAAGCACTATGATGAAAAGTGTGATATGTTTTCAGGTATCTCCTATACTAATAGAGCCACATGCTCACTGGTTTGCCACATGATGTAGGCCTATGGACTGAACAAGAAACCACCAAAAATTTTAACCAGTCATCGTTCTCACAACACTGAGGACCAGTCATTCGAAATGACTTCTCCATGCATTTTATGCATTGGTAAAAGCACTATGATGAAAAGTGTGATATGTTTTCAGGTATCTCCTATACTAATAGAGCCACATGCTCACCGGTTTGCCACATGATGTAGGCCTATGGACTGAACAAGAAACCACCAAAAATTTTAACCAGTCATCGTTCTCACAACACTGAGGACCAGTCATTCGAAATGACTTCTCCATGCATTTTATGCATTGGTAAAAGCACTATGATGAAAAGTGTGATATGTTTTCAGGTATCTCCTAAACTAATAGAGCCACATGCTCACCGGTTTGCCACATGATGTAGGCCTATGGACTGAACAAGAAACGACCAAAAATTTTAACCAGTCATCGTTCTCACAACACTGAGGACCAGTCATTCGAAATGACTTCTCCATGCATTTTATGCATTGGTAAAAGCACTATGATGAAAAGTGTGATATGTTTTCAGGTATCTCCTATACTAATAGAGCCACATGCTCACCGGTTTGCCACATGATGTAGGCCTATGGACTGAACAAGAAACCACCAAAAATTTTAACCAGTCATCATTCTCACAACACTGAGGACCAGTCATTCGAAATGACTTCTCCATGCATTTTATGCATTGGTAAAAGCACTATGATGAAAAGTGTGATATGTTTTCAGGTATCTCCTATACTAATAGAGCCACATGCTCACCGGTTTGCCACATGATGTAGGCATATGGACTGAACAAGAAACCACCAAAAATTTTAACCAGTCATCGTTCTCACAACACTGAGGACCAGTCATTCGAAATGACTTCTCCATGCATTTTATGCATTGGTAAAAGCACTATGATGAAAAGTGTGATATGTTTTCAGGTATCTCCTATACTAATAGAGCCACATGCTCACCGGTTTGCCACATGATGTAGGCCTATGGACTGAACAAGAAACCACCAAAAATTTTAACCAGTCATCGTTCTCACAACACTGAGGACCAGTCATTCGAAATGACTTCTCCATGCATTTTATGCATTGGTAAAAGCACTATGATGAAAAGTGTGATATGTTTTCAGGTATCTCCTATACTAATAGAGCCACATGCTCACCGGTTTGCCACATGATGTAGGCATATGGACTGAACAAGAAACCACCAAAAATTTTAACCAGTCATCGTTCTCACAACACTGAGGACCAGTCATTCGAAATGACTTCTCCATGCATTTTATGCATTGGTAAAAGCACTATGATGAAAAGTGTGATATGTTTTCAGGTATCTCCTATACTAATAGAGCCACATGCTCACCGGTTTGCCACATGATGTAGGCCCATGGACTGAACAAGAAACCACCAAAAATTTTAACCAGTCATCGTTCTCACAACACTGAGGACCAGTCATTCGAAATGACTTCTCCATGCATTTTATGCATTGGTAAAAGCACTATGATGAAAAGTGTGATATGTTTTCAGGTATCTCCTATACTAATAGAGCCACATGCTCACCGGTTTGCCACATGATGTAGGCCTATGGACTGAACAAGAAACCACCAAAAATTTTAACCAGTCATCGTTCTCACAACACTGAGGACCAGTCATTCGAAATGACTTCTCCATGCATTTTATGCATTGGTAAAAGCACTATGATGAAAAGTGTGATATGTTTTCAGGTATCTCCTATACTAATAGAGCAACATGCTCACTGGTTTGCCACATGATGTAGGCCTATGGACTGAACAAGAAACCACCAAAAATTTTAACCAGTCATCGTTCTCACAACACTGAGGACCAGTCATTCGAAATGACTTCTCCATGCATTTTATGCATTGGTAAAAGCACTATGATGAAAAGTGTGATATGTTTTCAGGTATCTCCTATACTAATAGAGCCACATGCTCACCGGTTTGCCACATGATGTAGGCCTATGGACTGAACAAGAAACCACCAAAAATTTTAACCAGTCATCGTTCTCACAACACTGAGGACCAGTCATTCGAAATGACTTCTCCATGCATTTTATGCATTGGTAAAAGCACTATGATGAAAAGTGTGATATGTTTTCAGGTATCTCCTATACTAATAGAGCCACATGCTCACCGGTTTGCCACATGATGTAGGCCTATGGACTGAACAAGAAACCACCAAAAATTTTAACCAGTCATCGTTCTCACAACACTGAGGACCAGTCATTCGAAATGACTTCTCCATGCATTTTATGCATTGGTAAAAGCACTATGATGAAAAGTGTGATATGTTTTCAGGTATCTCCTATACTAATAGAGCCACATGCTCACGGGTTTGCCACATGATGTAGGCCTATGGACTGAACAAGAAACCACCAAAAATTTTAACCAGTCATCGTTCTCACAACACTGAGGACCAGTCATTCGAAATGACTTCTCCATGCATTTTATGCATTGGTAAAAGCACTATGATGAAAAGTGTGATATGTTTTCAGGTATCTCCTATACTAATAGAGCCACATGCTCACCGGTTTGCCACATGATGTAGGCCTATGGACTGAACAAGAAACCACCAAAAATTTTAACCAGTCATCGTTCTCACAACACTGAGGACCAGTCATTCGAAATGACTTCTCCATGCATTTTATGCATTGGTAAAAGCACTATGATGAAAAGTGTGATATGTTTTCAGGTATCTCCTATACTAATAGAGCCACATGCTCACCGGTTTGCCACATGATGTAGGCCTATGGACTGAACAAGAAACCACCAAAAATTTTAACCAGTCATCGTTCTCACAACACTGAGGACCAGTCATTCGAAATGACTTCTCCATGCATTTTATGCATTGGTAAAAGCACTATGATGAAAAGTGTGATATGTTTTC
>NW_027194697.1:0-52822 GCF_032444005.1 Ranitomeya imitator
CTCCCTAAGCTAGAAGATCGTTGGGTACAGCCGGGACCAGCTGCTTCGAAAGCATCACCAAACCAGGGATTCAAGCTTCAGGAGGCTAATTTGCATATTCCAGGTGCCTTCTGGGAGAAGCGAAGTCTCCCTAAGCTAGAAGATCGTTGGGTACAGCCGGGACCAGCTGCTTCGAAAGCATCACCAAACCAGGGATTCAAGCTTCAGGAGGCTAATTTGCATATTCCAGGTGCCTTCTGGGAGAAGCGAAGTCTCCCTAAGCTAGAAGATCGTTGGGTACAGCCGGGACCAGCTGCTTCGAAAGCATCACCAAACCAGGGATTCAAGCTTCAGGAGGCTAATTTGCATATTCCAGGTGCCTTCTGGGAGAAGCGAAGTCTCCCTAAGCTAGAAGATCGTTGGGTACAGCCGGGACCAGCTGCTTCGAAAGCATCACCAAACCAGGGATTCAAGCTTCAGGAGGCTAATTTGCATATTCCAGGTGCCTTCTGGGAGAAGCGAAGTCTCCCTAAGCTAGAAGATCGTTGGGTACAGCCGGGACCAGCTGCTTCGAAAGCATCACCAAACCAGGGATTCAAGCTTCAGGAGGCTAATTTGCATATTCCAGGTGCCTTCTGGGAGAAGCGAAGTCTCCCTAAGCTAGAAGATCGTTGGGTACAGCCGGGACCAGCTGCTTCGAAAGCATCACCAAACCAGGGATTCAAGCTTCAGGAGGCTAATTTGCATATTCCAGGTGCCTTCTGGGAGAAGCGAAGTCTCCCTAAGCTAGAAGATCGTTGGGTACAGCCGGGACCAGCTGCTTCGAAAGCATCACCAAACCAGGGATTCAAGCTTCAGGAGGCTAATTTGCATATTCCAGGTGCCTTCTGGGAGAAGCGAAGTCTCCCTAAGCTAGAAGATCGTTGGGTACAGCCGGGACCAGCTGCTTCGAAAGCATCACCAAACCAGGGATTCAAGCTTCAGGAGGCTAATTTGCATATTCCAGGTGCCTTCTGGGAGAAGCGAAGTCTCCCTAAGCTAGAAGATCGTTGGGTACAGCCGGGACCAGCTGCTTCGAAAGCATCACCAAACCAGGGATTCAAGCTTCAGGAGGCTAATTTGCATATTCCAGGTGCCTTCTGGGAGAAGCGAAGTCTCCCTAAGCTAGAAGATCGTTGGGTACAGCCGGGACCAGCTGCTTCGAAAGCATCACCAAACCAGGGATTCAAGCTTCAGGAGGCTAATTTGCATATTCCAGGTGCCTTCTGGGAGAAGCGAAGTCTCCCTAAGCTAGAAGATCGTTGGGTACAGCCGGGACCAGCTGCTTCGAAAGCATCACCAAACCGCGCGCCTTAGGGCGCGCGAATTTTTGCCTGTAGGACATTATTGCAAGAGACCTTGGCTGAGTAGATTACACAAGAAGGAAAACACACAGCAAGTCAGCAGGATCTAGGAGCAACATGGCAGATGTGACAACCTACATGGTGAGCTGCAGC
Organism: Ranitomeya imitator; assembly: GCF_032444005.1. Lineage (NCBI taxonomy): Eukaryota > Metazoa > Chordata > Amphibia > Anura > Dendrobatidae > Ranitomeya > Ranitomeya imitator. Next base: position 1,476 of record NW_027194697.1, read on the forward strand.
ATGTGCTACATGTTCACAGATCGACCAGAAGAAGAATCCAATTTCACCTGTCAGAAGTGTAGACTAGTGGCCCTTTTAGAAGAAAAGGTGCGGGGTCTGGAAGAAAGAATAGCAACTTTGAAACTCATCAAAGAGAATGAAGACTTTCTAGACAGAACAGAAGCATCTCTACTGGTCACAGAAGGTGCAAAAAGTGTCAGAGAACCTCCAAAAGCAGATGAGTGGAAGCATGTGACCAAAAGAAGCAAGAAGACCATGGAGAAATCACCAACCACACAACTGGGGCAGCACGGTGGCTCAGTGGATAGCACTGCAGCCTTGCAGTGCTGGGGTCCTGGGTTCGAATCCCACCCAGGACAACATCTGCAAAGAGTTTGTATGTTCTCTCCGTGTTTGCGTGGGTTTCCTCCGGGCACTCCGGTTTCCTCCCACATTCCAAAGACATACTGATAGGGATTCTAGATTGTGAGCTCCATTGGGGACAGCGATGATAATGTGTGCAAATTGTAAAGCGCTGCGGAATATGTTAGCGCTATATAAAAATAAAGATTATTATTATTATTATTAACTGAAGAACCGATATCAAATCTTTGTAGAGGATGAAGATGGCACACCTAAGAATGAAGCAATACCAGCAAGCAAAAAGAAAAGGGCACACAGCAACAAGTGACAGCAAAAAGTACAGCCAAGAAGCAACGAAGAGTGGTGGTGGTGGGAGACTCACTACTGAGAGGCACAGAAGCAGCCATCTGCAGACCGGACATAACTGCAAGAGAAGTATGCTGCCTTCCAGGTGCGATGATCAAGGATGTGACCGATAGGATACCAAAGCTCTTCAGCTCCAAGGACGTCCACCCATTTCTTCTGATACATGTTGGCACCAATGACACGGCAAGGAAGGACCTACCGACAATCTGCAAGGACTTTGAAGAGTTGGGGAAGAAAGTAAAGGAACTGGATGCACAGGTAGTTTTTTCTTCTATCCTTCCAGTAGATGGGCATGGCACCAGGAGATGGAACAGGATCCTTGATGCAAACAACTGGCTAAGACGATGGTGCAGACAACAAGGATTTGGATTCCTGGACCACGGTGTGAATTACTGGTATGATGGACTCCTCGCCAGAGACGGACTACACCTCAACAAACCTGGGAAACACACATTCGCCAGAAGACTCGCTACACTCATCAGGAGGGCGTTAAACTAGAAGAAGAGGGGACGGGAAGAAAAACATTAGACTCGAACAAAGACGACCCAGGAAAACATACTCAGAAGGGAGGTAAGAACATTTCTAAAACAATCCACAGTGAGGAGATTGGAACAAAACAAAATCCTCTAAACTGCATGCTCGCAAACGCCAGAAGCCTGACAAACAAGATGGAAGAACTAGAAGCAGAAATATCTACAGGTAACTTTGACATAGTGGGAATAACCGAGACATGGTTAGATGAAAGCTATGACTGGGCAGTTAACTTACAGGGTTACAGTCTGTTTAGAAAGGATCGTAAAAATCGGAGAGGAGGAGGGGTTTGTCTCTATGTAAAGTCTTGTCTAAAGTCCACTTTAAGGGAGGATATTAGCGAAGGGAATGAAGATGTCGAGTCCATATGGGTTGAAATTCATGGAGGGAAAAATGGTAACAAAATTCTCATTGGGGTCTGTTACAAACCCCCAAATATAACAGAAAGCATGGAAAGTCTACTTCTAAAGCAGATAGATGAAGCTGCAACCCATAATGAGGTCCTGGTTATGGGGGACTTTAACTACCCGGATATTAACTGGGAAACAGAAACCTGTGAAACCCATAAAGGCAACAGGTTTCTGCTAATAACCAAGAAAAATTATCTTTCACAATTGGTGCAGAATCCAACCAGAGGAGCAGCACTTTTAGACCTAATACTATCTAATAGACCTGACAGAATAACAAATCTGCAGGTGGTTGGGCATTTAGGAAATAGCGACCACAATATTGTGCAGTTTCACCTGTCTTTCACTAGGGGGACTTGTCAGGGAGTCACAAAAACATTGAACTTTAGGAAGGCAAAGTTTGAACAGCTTAGAGATGCCCTTAATCTGGTAGACTGGGACAATATCCTCAGAAATGAGAATACAGATAATAAATGGGAAATGTTTAAGAACATCCTAAATAGGCAGTGTAAGCGGTTTATACCTTGTGGGAATAAAAGGACTAGAAATAGGAAAAACCCAATGTGGCTAAACAAAGAAGTAAGACAGGCAATTAACAGTAAAAAGAAAGCATTTGCACTACTAAAGCAGGATGGCACCATTGAAGCTCTAAAAAACTATAGGGAGAAAAATACTTTATCTAAAAAACTAATTAAAGCTGCCAAAAAGGAAACAGAGAAGCACATTGCTAAGGAGAGTAAAACTAATCCCAAACTGTTCTTCAACTATATCAATAGTAAAAGAATAAAAACTGAAAATGTAGGCCCCTTAAAAAATAGTGAGGAAAGAATGGTTGTAGATGACGAGGAAAAAGCTAACATATTAAACACCTTCTTCTCCACGGTATTCACGGTGGAAAATGAAATGCTAGGTGAAATCCCAAGAAACAATGAAAACCCTATATTAAGAGTCACCAATCTAACCCAAGAAGAGGTGCGAAACCGGCTAAATAAGATTAAAATAGATAAATCTCCGGGTCCGGATGGCATACACCCACGAGTACTAAGAGAACTAAGTAATGTAATAGATAAACCATTATTTCTTATTTTTAGTGACTCTATAGCGACAGGGTCTGTTCCGCAGGACTGGCGCATAGCAAATGTGGTGCCAATATTCAAAAAGGGCTCTAAAAGTGAACCTGGAAATTATAGGCCAGTAAGTCTAACCTCTATTGTTGGTAAAATATTTGAAGGGTTTCTGAGGGATGTTATTCTGGATTATCTCAATGAGAATAACTGTTTAACTCCATATCAGCATGGGTTTATGAGAAATCGCTCCTGTCAAACCAATCTAATCAGTTTTTATGAAGAGGTAAGCTATAGACTGGACCACGGTGAGTCATTGGACGTGGTATATCTCGATTTTTCCAAAGCGTTTGATACCGTGCCGCACAAGAGGTTGGTACACAAAATGAGAATGCTTGGTCTGGGGGAAAATGTGTGTAAATGGGTTAGTAACTGGCTTAGTGATAGAAAGCAGAGGGTGGTTATAAATGGTATAGTCTCTAACTGGGTCGCTGTGACCAGTGGGGTACCGCAGGGGTCAGTATTGGGACCTGTTCTCTTCAACATATTCATTAATGATCTGGTAGAAGGTTTACACAGTAAAATATCGATATTTGCAGATGATACAAAACTATGTAAAGCAGTTAATACAAGAGAAGATAGTATTCTGCTACAGATGGATCTGGATAAGTTGGAAACTTGGGCTGAAAGGTGGCAGATGAGGTTTAACAATGATAAATGTAAGGTTATACACATGGGAAGAGGGAATCAATATCACCATTACACACTGAACGGGAAACCACTGGGTAAATCTGACAGGGAGAAGGACTTGGGGATCCTAGTTAATGATAAACTTACCTGGAGCAGCCAGTGCCAGGCAGCAGCTGCCAAGGCAAACAGGATCATGGGGTGCATTAAAAGAGGTCTGGATACACATGATGAGAGCATTATACTGCCTCTGTACAAATCCCTAGTTAGACCGCACATGGAGTACTGTGTCCAGTTTTGGGCACCGGTGCTCAGGAAGGATATAATGGAACTAGAGAGAGTACAAAGGAGGGCAACAAAATTAATAAAGGGGATGGGAGAACTACAATACCCAGATAGATTAGCGAAATTAGGATTATTTAGTCTAGAAAAAAGACGACTGAGGGGCGATCTAATAACCATGTATAAGTATATAAGGGGACAATACAAATATCTCGCTGAGGATCTGTTTATACCAAGGAAGGTGACGGGCACAAGGGGGCATTCTTTGCGTCTGGAGGAGAGAAGGTTTTTCCACCAACATAGAAGAGGATTCTTTACTGTTAGGGCAGTGAGAATCTGGAATTGCTTGCCTGAGGAGGTGGTGATGGCGAACTCAGTCGAGGGGTTCAAGAGAGGCCTGGATGTCTTCCTGGAGCAGAACAATATTGTATCATACAATTATTAGGTTCTGTAGAAGGACGTAGATCTGGGGATTTATTATGATGGAATATAGGCTGAACTGGATGGACAAATGTCTTTTTTCGGCCTTACTAACTATGTTACTATGTTACTATGTTACTATGTTACTTTTCATCATAGTGCTTTAACCAATGCATAAAATGCATGGAGAAGTCATTTCGAATGACTGGTCCTCAGTGTTGTGAGAACGATGACTGGTTAAAATTTTTGGTGGTTTCTTGTTCAGTCCATAGGCCTACATCATGTGGCAAACCGGTGAGCATGTGGCTCTATTAGTATAGGAGATACCTGAAAACATATCACACTTTTCATCATAGTGCTTTTACCAATGCATAAAATGCATGGAGAAGTCATTTCGAATGACTGGTCCTCAGTGTTGTGAGAACGATGACTGGTTAAAATTTTTGGTGGTTTCTTGTTCAGTCCATAGGCCTACATCATGTGGCAAACCGGTGAGCATGTGGCTCTATTAGTATAGGAGATACCTGAAAACATATCACACTTTTCATCATAGTGCTTTTACCAATGCATAAAATGCATGGAGAAGTCATTTCGAATGACTGGTCCTCAGTGTTGTGAGAACGATGACTGGTTAAAATTTTTGGTGGTTTCTTGTTCAGTCCATAGGCCTACATCATGTGGCAAACCGGTGAGCATGTGGCTCTATTAGTATAGGAGATACCTGAAAACATATCACACTTTTCATCATAGTGCTTTTACCAATGCATAAAATGCATGGAGAAGTCATTTCGAATGACTGGTCCTCAGTGTTGTGAGAACGATGACTGGTTAAAATTTTTGGTGGTTTCTTGTTCAGTCCATAGGCCTACATCATGTGGCAAACCGGTGAGCATGTGGCTCTATTAGTATAGGAGATACCTGAAAACATATCACACTTTTCATCATAGTGCTTTTACCAATGCATAAAATGCATGGAGAAGTCATTTCGAATGACTGGTCCTCAGTGTTGTGAGAACGATGACTGGTTAAAATTTTTGGTGGTTTCTTGTTCAGTCCATAGGCCTACATCATGTGGCAAACCGGTGAGCATGTGGCTCTATTAGTATAGGAGATACCTGAAAACATATCACACTTTTCATCATAGTGCTTTTACCAATGCATAAAATGCATGGAGAAGTCATTTCGAATGACTGGTCCTCAGTGTTGTGAGAACGATGACTGGTTAAAATTTTTGGTGGTTTCTTGTTCAGTCCATAGGCCTACATCATGTGGCAAACCGGTGAGCATGTTGCTCTATTAGTATAGGAGATACCTGAAAACATATCACACTTTTCATCATATTGCTTTTACCAATGCATAAAATGCATGGAGAAGTCATTTCGAATGACTGGTCCTCAGTGTTGTGAGAACGATGACTGGTTAAAATTTTTGGTGGTTTCTTGTTCAGTCCATAGGCCTACATCATGTGGCAAACCGGTGAGCATGTGGCTCTATTAGTATAGGAGATACCTGAAAACATATCACACTTTTCATCATAGTGCTTTTACCAATGCATAAAATGCATGGAGAAGTCATTTCGAATGACTGGTCCTCAGTGTTGTGAGAACGATGACTGGTTAAAATTTTTGGTGGTTTCTTGTTCAGTCCATAGGCCTACATCATGTGGCAAACCGGTGAGCATGTGGCTCTATTAGTATAGGAGATACCTGAAAACATATCACACTTTTCATCATAGTGCTTTTACCAATGCATAAAATGCATGGAGAAGTCATTTCGAATGACTGGTCCTCAGTGTTGTGAGAACGATGACTGGTTAAAATTTTTGGTGGTTTCTTGTTCAGTCCATAGGCCTACATCATGTGGCAAACCGGTGAGCATGTGGCTCTATTAGTATAGGAGATACCTGAAAACATATCACACTTTTCATCATATTGCTTTTACCAATGCATAAAATGCATGGAGAAGTCATTTCGAATGACTGGTCCTCAGTGTTGTGAGAACGATGACTGGTTAAAATTTTTGGTGGTTTCTTGTTCAGTCCATAGGCCTACATCATGTGGCAAACCGGTGAGCATGTGGCTCTATTAGTATAGGAGATACCTGAAAACATATCACACTTTTCATCATAGTGCTTTTACCAATGCATAAAATGCATGGAGAAGTCATTTCGAATGACTGGTCCTCAGTGTTGTGAGAACGATGACTGGTTAAAATTTTTGGTGGTTTCTTGTTCAGTCCATAGGCCTACATCATGTGGCAAACCGGTGAGCATGTGGCTCTATTAGTATAGGAGATACCTGAAAACATATCACACTTTTCATCATATTGCTTTTACCAATGCATAAAATGCATGGAGAAGTCATTTCGAATGACTGGTCCTCAGTGTTGTGAGAACGATGACTGGTTAAAATTTTTGGTGGTTTCTTGTTCAGTCCATAGGCCTACATCATGTGGCAAACCGGTGAGCATGTGGCTCTATTAGTATAGGAGATACCTGAAAACATATCACACTTTTCATCATAGTGCTTTTACCAATGCATAAAATGCATGGAGAAGTCATTTCGAATGACTGGTCCTCAGTGTTGTGAGAACGATGACTGGTTAAAATTTTTGGTGGTTTCTTGTTCAGTCCATAGGCCTACATCATGTGGCAAACCGGTGAGCATGTGGCTCTATTAGTATAGGAGATACTTGAAAACATATCACACTTTTCATCATAGTGCTTTTACCAATGCATAAAATGCATGGAGAAGTCATTTCGAATGACTGGTCCTCAGTGTTGTGAGAACGATGACTGGTTAAAATTTTTGGTGGTTTCTTGTTCAGTCCATAGGCCTACATCATGTGGCAAACCGGTGAGCATGTGGCTCTATTAGTATAGGAGATACCTGAAAACATATCACACTTTTCATCATATTGCTTTTACCAATGCATAAAATGCATGGAGAAGTCATTTCGAATGACTGGTCCTCAGTGTTGTGAGAACGATGACTGGTTAAAATTTTTGGTGGTTTCTTGTTCAGTCCATAGGCCTACATCATGTGGCAAACCGGTGAGCATGTGGCTCTATTAGTATAGGAGATACCTGAAAACATATCACACTTTTCATCATAGTGCTTTTACCAATGCATAAAATGCATGGAGAAGTCATTTCGAATGACTGGTCCTCAGTGTTGTGAGAACGATGACTGGTTAAAATTTTTGGTGGTTTCTTGTTCAGTCCATAGGCCTACATCATGTGGCAAACCGGTGAGCATGTGGCTCTATTAGTATAGGAGATACCAGAAAACATATCACACTTTTCATCATAGTGCTTTTACCAATGCATAAAATGCATGGAGAAGTCATTTCGAATGACTGGTCCTCAGTGTTGTGAGAATGATGACTGGTTAAAATTTTTGGTGGTTTCTTGTTCAGTCCATAGGCCTACATCATGTGGCAAACCGGTGAGCATGTGGCTCTATTAGTATAGGAGATACCTGAAAACATATCACACTTTTCATCATAGTGCTTTTACCAATGCATAAAATGCATGGAGAAGTCATTTCGAATGACTGGTCCTCAGTGTTGTGAGAACGATGACTGGTTAAAATTTTTGGTGGTTTCTTGTTCAGTCCATAGGCCTACATCATGTGGCAAACCGGTGAGCATGTGGCTCTATTAGTATAGGAGATACCTGAAAACATATCACACTTTTCATCATAGTGCTTTTACCAATGCATAAAATGCATGGAGAAGTCATTTCGAATGACTGGTCCTCAGTGTTGTGAGAACGATGACTGGTTAAAATTTTTGGTGGTTTCTTGTTCAGTCCATAGGCCTACATCATGTGGCAAACCGGTGAGCATGTGGCTCTATTAGTATAGGAGATACTTGAAAACATATCACACTTTTCATCATAGTGCTTTTACCAATGCATAAAATGCATGGAGAAGTCATTTCGAATGACTGGTCCTCAGTGTTGTGAGAACGATGACTGGTTAAAATTTTTGGTGGTTTCTTGTTCAGTCCATAGGCCTACATCATGTGGCAAACCGGTGAGCATGTGGCTCTATTAGTATAGGAGATACCTGAAAACATATCACACTTTTCATCATATTGCTTTTACCAATGCATAAAATGCATGGAGAAGTCATTTCGAATGACTGGTCCTCAGTGTTGTGAGAACGATGACTGGTTAAAATTTTTGGTGGTTTCTTGTTCAGTCCATAGGCCTACATCATGTGGCAAACCGGTGAGCATGTGGCTCTATTAGTATAGGAGATACCTGAAAACATATCACACTTTTCATCATAGTGCTTTTACCAATGCATAAAATGCATGGAGAAGTCATTTCGAATGACTGGTCCTCAGTGTTGTGAGAACGATGACTGGTTAAAATTTTTGGTGGTTTCTTGTTCAGTCCATAGGCCTACATCATGTGGCAAACCGGTGAGCATGTGGCTCTATTAGTATAGGAGATACCAGAAAACATATCACACTTTTCATCATAGTGCTTTTACCAATGCATAAAATGCATGGAGAAGTCATTTCGAATGACTGGTCCTCAGTGTTGTGAGAATGATGACTGGTTAAAATTTTTGGTGGTTTCTTGTTCAGTCCATAGGCCTACATCATGTGGCAAACCGGTGAGCATGTGGCTCTATTAGTATAGGAGATACCTGAAAACATATCACACTTTTCATCATAGTGCTTTTACCAATGCATAAAATGCATGGAGAAGTCATTTCGAATGACTGGTCCTCAGTGTTGTGAGAACGATGACTGGTTAAAATTTTTGGTGGTTTCTTGTTCAGTCCATAGGCCTACATCATGTGGCAAACCGGTGAGCATGTGGCTCTATTAGTATAGGAGATACCTGAAAACATATCACACTTTTCATCATAGTGCTTTTACCAATGCATAAAATGCATGGAGAAGTCATTTCGAATGACTGGTCCTCAGTGTTGTGAGAACGATGACTGGTTAAAATTTTTGGTGGTTTCTTGTTCAGTCCATAGGCCTACATCATGTGGCAAACCGGTGAGCATGTGGCTCTATTAGTATAGGAGATACCTGAAAACATATCACACTTTTCATCATAGTGCTTTTACCAATGCATAAAATGCATGGAGAAGTCATTTCGAATGACTGGTCCTCAGTGTTGTGAGAACGATGACTGGTTAAAATTTTTGGTGGTTTCTTGTTCAGTCCATAGGCCTACATCATGTGGCAAACCGGTGAGCATGTGGCTCTATTAGTATAGGAGATACCTGAAAACATATCACACTTTTCATCATAGTGCTTTTACCAATGCATAAAATGCATGGAGAAGTCATTTCGAATGACTGGTCCTCAGTGTTGTGAGAACGATGACTGGTTAAAATTTTTGGTGGTTTCTTGTTCAGTCCATAGGCCTACATCATGTGGCAAACCGGTGAGCATGTGGCTCTATTAGTATAGGAGATACCTGAAAACATATCACACTTTTCATCATAGTGCTTTTACCAATGCATAAAATGCATGGAGAAGTCATTTCGAATGACTGGTCCTCAGTGTTGTGAGAACGATGACTGGTTAAAATTTTTGGTGGTTTCTTGTTCAGTCCATAGGCCTACATCATGTGGCAAACCGGTGAGCATGTGGCTCTATTAGTATAGGAGATACCTGAAAACATATCACACTTTTCATCATAGTGCTTTTACCAATGCATAAAATGCATGGAGAAGTCATTTCGAATGACTGGTCCTCAGTGTTGTGAGAACGATGACTGGTTAAAATTTTTGGTGGTTTCTTGTTCAGTCCATAGGCCTACATCATGTGGCAAACCGGTGAGCATGTGGCTCTATTAGTATAGGAGATACCTGAAAACATATCACACTTTTCATCATATTGCTTTTACCAATGCATAAAATGCATGGAGAAGTCATTTCGAATGACTGGTCCTCAGTGTTGTGAGAACGATGACTGGTTAAAATTTTTGGTGGTTTCTTGTTCAGTCCATAGGCCTACATCATGTGGCAAACCGGTGAGCATGTGGCTCTATTAGTATAGGAGATACCTGAAAACATATCACACTTTTCATCATAGTGCTTTTACCAATGCATAAAATGCATGGAGAAGTCATTTCGAATGACTGGTCCTCAGTGTTGTGAGAACGATGACTGGTTAAAATTTTTGGTGGTTTCTTGTTCAGTCCATAGGCCTACATCATGTGGCAAACCGGTGAGCATGTGGCTCTATTAGTATAGGAGATACCAGAAAACATGTCACACTTTTCATCATAGTGCTTTTACCAATGCATAAAATGCATGGAGAAGTCATTTCGAATGACTGGTCCTCAGTGTTGTGAGAATGATGACTGGTTAAAATTTTTGGTGGTTTCTTGTTCAGTCCATAGGCCTACATCATGTGGCAAACCGGTGAGCATGTGGCTCTATTAGTATAGGAGATACCTGAAAACATATCACACTTTTCATCATAGTGCTTTTACCAATGCATAAAATGCATGGAGAAGTCATTTCGAATGACTGGTCCTCAGTGTTGTGAGAACGATGACTGGTTAAAATTTTTGGTGGTTTCTTGTTCAGTCCATAGGCCTACATCATGTGGCAAACCGGTGAGCATGTGGCTCTATTAGTATAGGAGATACCTGAAAACATATCACACTTTTCATCATAGTGCTTTTACCAATGCATAAAATGCATGGAGAAGTCATTTCGAATGACTGGTCCTCAGTGTTGTGAGAACGATGACTGGTTAAATTTTTTGGTGGTTTCTTGTTCAGTCCATAGGCCTACATCATGTGGCAAACCGGTGAGCATGTGGCTCTATTAGTATAGGAGATACCTGAAAACATATCACACTTTTCATCATAGTGCTTTTACCAATGCATAAAATGCATGGAGAAGTCATTTCGAATGACTGGTCCTCAGTGTTGTGAGAACGATGACTGGTTAACATTTTTGGTGGTTTCTTGTTCAGTCCATAGGCCTACATCATGTGGCAAACCGGTGAGCATGTGGCTCTATTAGTATAGGAGATACCAGAAAACATATCACACTTTTCATCATAGTGCTTTTACCAATGCATAAAATGCATGGAGAAGTCATTTCGAATGACTGGTCCTCAGTGTTGTGAGAACGATGACTGGTTAAAATTTTTGGTGGTTTCTTGTTCAGTCCATAGGCCTACATCATGTGGCAAACCGGTGAGCATGTGGCTCTATTAGTATAGGAGATACCTGAAAACATATCACACTTTTCATCATAGTGCTTTTACCAATGCATAAAATGCATGGAGAAGTCATTTCGAATGACTGGTCCTCAGTGTTGTGAGAACGATGACTGGTTAAAATTTTTGGTGGTTTCTTGTTCAGTCCATAGGCCTACATCATGTGGCAAACCGGTGAGCATGTGGCTCTATTAGTATAGGAGATACCTGAAAACATATCACACTTTTCATCATAGTGCTTTTACCAATGCATAAAATGCATGGAGAAGTCATTTCGAATGACTGGTCCTCAGTGTTGTGAGAACGATGGCTGGTTAATATTTTTGGTGGTTTCTTGTTCAGTCCATATTCCTACATCATGTGGCAAACCGGTGAGCATGTGGCTCTATTAGTATAGGAGATACCTGAAAACATATCACACTTTTCATCATAGTGCTTTTACCAATGCATAAAATGCATGGAGAAGTCATTTCGAATGACTGGTCCTCAGTGTTGTGAGAAAGATGACTGGTTAAAATTTTTGGTGGTTTCTTGTTCAGTCCATAGGCCTACATCATGTGGCAAACCGGTGAGCATGTGGCTCTATTAGTATAGGAGATACCTGAAAACATATCACACTTTTCATCATAGTGCTTTTACCAATGCATAAAATGCATGGAGAAGTCATTTCGAATGACTGGTCCTCAGTGTTGTGAGAACGATGACTGGTTAAAATTTTTGGTGGTTTCTTGTTCAGTCCATAGGCCTACATCATGTGGCAAACCGGTGAGCATGTGGCTCTATTAGTATAGGAGATACCTGAAAACATATCACACTTTTCATCATAGTGCTTTTACCAATGCATAAAATGCATGGAGAAGTCATTTCGAATGACTGGTCCTCAGTGTTGTGAGAACGATGACTGGTTAAAATTTTTGGTGGTTTCTTGTTCAGTCCATAGGCCTACATCATGTGGCAAACCGGTGAGCATGTGGCTCTATTAGTATAGGAGATACCTGAAAACATATCACACTTTTCATCATAGTGCTTTTACCAATGCATACAATGCATGGAGAAGTCATTTCGAATGACTGGTCCTCAGTGTTGTGAGAACGATGACTGGTTAAAATTTTTGGTGGTTTCTTGTTCAGTCCATAGGCCTACATCATGTGGCAAACCGGTGAGCATGTGGCTCTATTAGTATAGGAGATACCTGAAAACATATCACACTTTTCATCATAGTGCTTTTACCAATGCATAAAATGCATGGAGAAGTCATTTCGAATGACTGGTCCTCAGTGTTGTGAGAACGATGACTGGTTAAAATTTTTGGTGGTTTCTTGTTCAGTCCATAGGCCTACATCATGTGGCAAACCGGTGAGCATGTGGCTCTATTAGTATAGGAGATACCTGAAAACATATCACACTTTTCATCATAGTGCTTTTACCAATGCATAAAATGCATGGAGAAGTCATTTCGAATGACTGGTCCTCAGTGTTGTGAGAACGATGACTGGTTAAAATTTTTGGTGGTTTCTTGTTCAGTCCATAGGCCTACATCATGTGGCAAACCGGTGAGCATGTGGCTCTATTAGTATAGGAGATACCTGAAAACATATCACACTTTTCATCATAGTGCTTTTACCAATGCATAAAATGCATGGAGAAGTCATTTCGAATGACTGATCCTCAGTGTTGTGAGAACGATGACTGGTTAAAATTTTTGGTGGTTTCTTGTTCAGTCCATAGGCCTACATCATGTGGCAAACCGGTGAGCATGTGGCTCTATTAGTATAGGAGATACCTGAAAACATATCACACTTTTCATCATAGTGCTTTTACCAATGCATAAAATGCATGGAGAAGTCATTTCGAATGACTGGTCCTCAGTGTTGTGAGAACGATGACTGGTTAAAATTTTTGGTGGTTTCTTGTTCAGTCCATAGGCCTACATCATGTGGCAAACCGGTGAGCATGTGGCTCTATTAGTATAGGAGATACCTGAAAACATATCACACTTTTCATCATAGTGCTTTTACCAATGCATAAAATGCATGGAGAAGTCATTTCGAATGACTGGTTCTCAGTGTTGTGAGAACGATGACTGGTTAAAATTTTTGGTGGTTTCTTGTTCAGTCCATAGGCCTACATCATGTGGCAAACCGTTGAGCATGTGGCTCTATTAGTATAGGAGATACCTGAAAACATATCACACTTTTCATCATAGTGCTTTTACCAATGCATAAAATGCATGGAGAAGTCATTTCGAATGACTGGTCCTCAGTGTTGTGAGAACGATGACTGGTTAAAATTTTTGGTGGTTTCTTGTTCAGTCCATAGGCCTACATCATGTGGCAAACCGGTGAGCATGTGGCTCTATTAGTATAGGAGATACCTGAAAACATATCACACTTTTCATCATAGTGCTTTTACCAATGCATAAAATGCATGGAGAAGTCATTTCGAATGACTGGTCCTCAGTGTTGTGAGAACGATGACTGGTTAAAATTTTTGGTGGTTTTTTGTTCAGTCCATAGGCCTACATCATGTGGCAAACCGGTGAGCATGTGGCTCTATTAGTATAGGAGATACCTGAAAACATATCACACTTTTCATCATAGTGCTTTTACCAATGCATAAAATGCATGGAGAAGTCATTTCGAATGACTGGTCCTCAGTGTTGTGAGAACGATGACTGGTTAAAATTTTTGGTGGTTTCTTGTTCAGTCCATAGGCCTACATCATGTGGCAAACCGGTGAGCATGTGGCTCTATTAGTATAGGAGATACCTGAAAACATATCACACTTTTCATCATAGTGCTTTTACCAATGCATAAAATGCATGGAGAAGTCATTTCGAATGACTGGTCCTCAGTGTTGTGAGAACGATGACTGGTTAAAATTTTTGGTGGTTTCTTGTTCAGTCCATAGGCCTACATCATGTGGCAAACCGGTGAGCATGTGGCTCTATTAGTATAGGAGATACCAGAAAACATATAACACTTTTCATCATAGTGCTTTTACCAATGCATAAAATGCATGGAGAAGTCATTTCGAATGACTGGTCCTCAGTGTTGTGAGAACGATGACTGGTTAAAATTTTTGGTGGTTTCTTGTTCAGTCCATAGGCCTACATCATGTGGCAAACCGGTGAGCATGTGGCTCTATTAGTATAGGAGATACCTGAAAACATCACACTTTTCATCATAGTGCTTTTACCAATGCATAAAATGCATGGAGAAGTCATTTCGAATGACTGGTCCTCAGTGTTGTGAGAACGATGACTGGTTAAAATTTTTGGTGGTTTCTTGTTCAGTCCATAGGCCTACATCATGTGGCAAACCGGTGAGCATGTGGCTCTATTAGTATAGGAGATACCTGAAAACATATCACACTTTTCATCATAGTGCTTTTACCAATGCATAAAATGCATGGAGAAGTCATTTCGAATGACTGGTCCTCAGTGTTGTGAGAACGATGACTGGTTAAAATTGTTGGTGGTTTCTTGTTCAGTCCATAGGCCTACATCATGTGGCAAACCGGTGAGCATGTGGCTCTATTAGTATAGGAGATACCTGAAAACATATCACACTTTTCATCATAGTGCTTTTACCAATGCATAAAATGCATGGAGAAGTCATTTCGAATGACTGGTCCTCAGTGTTGTGAGAACGATGACTGGTTAAAATTTTTGGTGGTTTCTTGTTCAGTCCATAGGCCTACATCATGTGGCAAACCGGTGAGCATGTGGCTCTATTAGTATAGGAGATACCTGAAAACATATCACACTTTTCATCAGTGCTTTTACCAATGCATAAAATGCATGGAGAAGTCATTTCGAATGACTGGTCCTCAGTGTTGTGAGAACGATGACTGGTTAAAATTTTTGGTGGTTTCTTGTTCAGTCCATAGGCCTACATCATGTGGCAAACCGGTGAGCATGTGGCTCTATTAGTATAGGAGATACTTGAAAACATATCACACTTTTCATCATAGTGCTTTTACCAATGCATAAAATGCATGGAGAAGTCATTTCGAATGACTGGTCCTCAGTGTTGTGAGAACGATGACTGGTTAAAATTTTTGGTGGTTTCTTGTTCAGTCCATAGGCCTACATCATGTGGCAAACCGGTGAGCATGTGGCTCTATTAGTATAGGAGATACCTGAAAACATATCACACTTTTCATCATATTGCTTTTACCAATGCATAAAATGCATGGAAAAGTCATTTCGAATGACTGGTCCTCAGTGTTGTGAGAACGATGACTGGTTAAAATTTTTGGTGGTTTCTTGTTCAGTCCATAGGCCTACATCATGTGGCAAACCGGTGAGCATGTGGCTCTATTAGTATAGGAGATACCTGAAAACATATCACACGGTGGAAAATGAAATGCTAGGTGAAATCCCAAGAAACAATGAAAACCCTATATTAAGGGTCACCAATCTAACCCAAGAAGAGGTGCGAAACCGGCTAAATAAGATTAAAATAGATAAATCTCCGGGTCCGGATGGCATACACCCACGAGTACTAAGAGAACTAAGTAATGTAATAGATAAACCATTATTTCTTATTTTTAGTGACTCTATAGCGACAGGGTCTGTTCCGCAGGACTGGCGCATAGCAAATGTGGTGCCAATATTCAAAAAGGGCTCTAAAAGTGAACCTGGAAATTATAGGCCAGTAAGTCTAACCTCTATTGTTGGTAAAATATTTGAAGGGTTTCTGAGGGATGTTATTCTGGATTATCTCAATGAGAATAACTGTTTAACTCCATATCAGCATGGGTTTATGAGAAATCGCTCCTGTCAAACCAATCTAATCAGTTTTTATGAAGAGGTAAGCTATAGGCTGGACCACGGTGAGTCATTGGACGTGGTATATCTCGATTTTTCCAAAGCGTTTGATACCGTGCCGCACAAGAGGTTGGTACACAAAATGAGAATGCTTGGTCTGGGGGAAAATGTGTGTAAATGGGTTAGTAACTGGCTTAGTGATAGAAAGCAGAGGGTGGTTATAAATGGTATAGTCTCTAACTGGGTCGCTGTGACCAGTGGGGTACCGCAGGGGTCAGTATTGGGACCTGTTCTCTTCAACATATTCATTAATGATCTGGTAGAAGGTTTACACAGTAAAATATCGATATTTGCAGATGATACAAAACTATGTAAAGCAGTTAATACAAGAGAAGATAGTATTCTGCTACAGATGGATCTGGATAAGTTGGAAACTTGGGCTGAAAGGTGGCAGATGAGGTTTAACAATGATAAATGTAAGGTTATACACATGGGAAGAGGGAATCAATATCACCATTACACACTGAACGGGAAACCACTGGGTAAATCTGACAGGGAGAAGGACTTGGGGATCCTAGTTAATGATAAACTTACCTGGAGCAGCCAGTGCCAGGCAGCAGCTGCCAAGGCAAACAGGATCATGGGGTGCATTAAAAGAGGTCTGGATACACATGATGAGAGCATTATACTGCCTCTGTACAAATCCCTAGTTAGACCGCACATGGAGTACTGTGTCCAGTTTTGGGCACCGGTGCTCAGGAAGGATATAATGGAACTAGAGAGAGTACAAAGGAGGGCAACAAAATTAATAAAGGGGATGGGAGAACTACAATACCCAGATAGATTAGCGAAATTAGGATTATTTAGTCTAGAAAAAAGACGACTGAGGGGCGATCTAATAACCATGTATAAGTATATAAGGGGACAATACAAATATCTCGCTGAGGATCTGTTTATACCAAGGAAGGTGACGGGCACAAGGGGGCATTCTTTGCGTCTGGAGGAGAGAAGGTTTTTCCACCAACATAGAAGAGGATTCTTTACTGTTAGGGCAGTGAGAATCTGGAATTGCTTGCCTGAGGAGGTGGTGATGGCGAACTCAGTCGAGGGGTTCAAGAGAGGCCTGGATGTCTTCCTGGAGCAGAACAATATTGTATCATACAATTATTAGGTTCTGTAGAAGGACGTAGATCTGGGTATTTATTATGATGGAATATAGGCTGAACTGGATGGACAAATGTCTTTTTTCGGCCTTACTAACTATGTTACTATGTTACTATGTTACTTTTCATCATAGTGCTTTTACCAATGCATAAAATGCATGGAGAAGTCATTTCGAATGACTGGTCCTCAGTGTTGTGAGAACGATAACTGGTTAAAATTTTTGGTGGTTTCTTGTTCAGTCCATAGGCCTACATCATGTGGCAAACCGGTGAGCATGTGGCTCTATTAGTATAGGAGATACCAGAAAACATATCACACTTTTCATCATAGTGCTTTTACCAATGCATAAAATGCATGGAGAAGTCATTTCGAATGACTGGTCCTCAGTGTTGTGAGAATGATGACTGGTTAAAATTTTTGGTGGTTTCTTGTTCAGTCCATAGGCCTACATCATGTGGCAAACCGGTGAGCATGTGGCTCTATTAGTATAGGAGATACCTGAAAACATATCACACTTTTCATCATAGTGCTTTTACCAATGCATAAAATGCATGGAGAAGTCATTTGAATGACTGGTCCTCAGTGTTGTGAGAACGATGACTGGTTAAAATTTTTGGTGGTTTCTTGTTCAGTCCATAGGCCTACATCATGTGGCAAACCGGTGAGCATGTGGCTCTATTAGTATAGGAGATACCTGAAAACATATCACACTTTTCATCATAGTGCTTTTACCAATGCATAAAATGCATGGAGAAGTCATTTCGAATGACTGGTCCTCAGTGTTGTGAGAACGATGACTGGTTAAAATTTTTGGTGGTTTCTTGTTCAGTCCATAGGCCTACATCATGTGGCAAACCGGTGAGCATGTGGCTCTATTAGTATAGGAGATACCTGAAAACATATCACACTTTTCATCATAGTGCTTTTACCAATGCATAAAATGCATGGAGAAGTCATTTTGAATGACTGGTCCTCAGTGTTGTGAGAACGATGACTGGTTAAAATTTTTGGTGGTTTCTTGTTCAGTCCATAGGCCTACATCATGTGGCAAACCGGTGAGCATGTGGCTCTATTAGTATAGGAGATACCTGAAAACATATCACACTTTTCATCATAGTGCTTTTACCAATGCATAAAATGCATGGAGAAGTCATTTCGAATGACTGGTCCTCAGTGTTGTGAGAACGATGACTGGTTAAAATTTTTGGTGGTTTCTTGTTCAGTCCATAGGCCTACATCATGTGGCAAACCGGTGAGCATGTGGCTCTATTAGTATAGGAGATACCTGAAAACATATCACACTTTTCATCATAGTGCTTTTACCAATGCATAAAATGCATGGAGAAGTCATTTCGAATGACTGGTCCTCAGTGTTGTGAGAACGATGACTGGTTAAAATTTTTGGTGGTTTCTTGTTCAGTCCATAGGCCTACATCATGTGGCAAACCGGTGAGCATGTGGCTCTATTAGTATAGGAGATACCTGAAAACATATCACACTTTTCATCATATTGCTTTTACCAATGCATAAAATGCATGGAGAAGTCATTTCGAATGACTGGTCCTCAGTGTTGTGAGAACGATGACTGGTTAAAATTTTTGGTGGTTTCTTGTTCAGTCCATAGGCCTACATCATGTGGCAAACCGGTGAGCATGTGGCTCTATTAGTATAGGAGATACCTGAAAACATATCACACTTTTCATCATAGTGCTTTTACCAATGCATAAAATGCATGGAGAAGTCATTTCGAATGACTGGTCCTCAGTGTTGTGAGAACGATGACTGGTTAAAATTTTTGGTGGTTTCTTGTTCAGTCCATAGGCCTACATCATGTTGCAAACCGGTGAGCATGTGGCTCTATTAGTATAGGAGATACCAGAAAACATGTCACACTTTTCATCATAGTGCTTTTACCAATGCATAAAATGCATGGAGAAGTCATTTCGAATGACTGGTCCTCAGTGTTGTGAGAATGATGACTGGTTAAAATTTTTGGTGGTTTCTTGTTCAGTCCATAGGCCTACATCATGTGGCAAACCGGTGAGCATGTGGCTCTATTAGTATAGGAGATACCTGAAAACATATCACACTTTTCATCATAGTGCTTTTACCAATGCATAAAATGCATGGAGAAGTCATTTCGAATGACTGGTCCTCAGTGTTGTGAGAACGATGACTGGTTAAAATTTTTGGTGGTTTCTTGTTCAGTCCATAGGCCTACATCATGTGGCAAACCGGTGAGCATGTGGCTCTATTAGTATAGGAGATACCTGAAAACATATCACACTTTTCATCATAGTGCTTTTACCAATGCATAAAATGCATGGAGAAGTCATTTCGAATGACTGGTCCTCAGTGTTGTGAGAACGATGACTGGTTAAATTTTTTGGTGGTTTCTTGTTCAGTCCATAGGCCTACATCATGTGGCAAACCGGTGAGCATGTGGCTCTATTAGTATAGGAGATACCTGAAAACATATCACACTTTTCATCATAGTGCTTTTACCAATGCATAAAATGCATGGAGAAGTCATTTCGAATGACTGGTCCTCAGTGTTGTGAGAACGATGACTGGTTAACATTTTTGGTGGTTTCTTGTTCAGTCCATAGGCCTACATCATGTGGCAAACCGGTGAGCATGTGGCTCTATTAGTATAGGAGATACCAGAAAACATATCACACTTTTCATCATAGTGCTTTTACCAATGCATAAAATGCATGGAGAAGTCATTTCGAATGACTGGTCCTCAGTGTTGTGAGAACGATGACTGGTTAAAATTTTTGGTGGTTTCTTGTTCAGTCCATAGGCCTACATCATGTGGCAAACCGGTGAGCATGTGGCTCTATTAGTATAGGAGATACCTGAAAACATATCACACTTTTCATCATAGTGCTTTTACCAATGCATAACATGCATGGAGAAGTCATTTCGAATGACTGGTCCTCAGTGTTGTGAGAACGATGACTGGTTAAAATTTTTGGTGGTTTCTTGTTCAGTCCATAGGCCTACATCATGTGGCAAACTGGTGAGCATGTGGCGCTATTAGTATAGGAGATACCTGAAAACATATCACACTTTTCATCATAGTGCTTTTACCAATGCATAAAATGCATGGAGAAGTCATTTCGAATGACTGGTCCTCAGTGTTGTGAGAACGATGACTGGTTAAAATTTTTGGTGGTTTCTTGTTCAGTCCATAGGCCTACATCATGTGGCAAACCGGTGAGCATGTGGCTCTATTAGTGAAGGAGATACCTGAAAACATATCACACTTTTCATCATAGTGCTTTTACCAATGCATAAAATGCATGGAGAAGTCATTTCGAATGACTGATCCTCAGTGTTGTGAGAACGATGACTGGTTAAAATTTTTGGTGGTTTCTTGTTCAGTCCATAGGCCCACATCATGTGGCAAACCTGTGAGCATGTGGCTCTATTAGTATAGGAGATACCTGAAAACATATCACACTTTTCATCATAGTGCTTTTACCAATGCATAAAATGCATGGAGAAGTCATTTCGAATGACTGGTCCTCAGTGTTGTGAGAACGATGACTGGTTAAAATTTTTGGTGGTTTCTTGTTCAGTCCATAGGCCTACATCATGTGGCAAACCGGTGAGCATGTGGCTCTATTAGTATAGGAGATACCTGAAAACATATCACACTCTACATCATAGTGCTTTTACCAATGCATAAAATGCATGGAGAAGTCATTTCGAATGACTGGTCCTCAGTGTTGTGAGAACGATGACTGGTTAAAATTTTTGGTGGTTTCTTGTTCAGTCCATAGGCCTACATCATGTGGCAAACCGGTGAGCATGTGGCTCTATTAGTATAGGAGATACCTGAAAACATATCACACTTTTCATCATAGTGCTTTTACCAATGCATAAAATGCATGGAGAAGTCATTTCGAATGACTGGTCCTCAGTGTTGTGAGAACGATGACTAGTTAAAATTTTTGGTGGTTTCTTGTTCAGTCCATAGGCCTACATCATGTGGCAAACCGGTGAGCATGTGGCTCTATTAGTATAGGAGATACCTGAAAACATATCACACTTTTCATTATAGTGCTTTTACCAATGCATAAAATGCATGGAGAAGTCATTTCGAATGACTGGTCCTCAGTGTTGTGAGAATGATGAATGGTTAAAATTTTTGGTGGTTTCTTGTTCAGTCCATAGGCCTACATCATGTGGCAAACCGGTGAGCATGTGGCTCTATTAGTATAGGAGATACCTGAAAACATATCACACTTTTCATCATAGTGCTTTTACCAATGCATAAAATGCATGGAGAAGTCATTTCGAATGACTGGTCCTCAGTGTTGTGAGAACGATGACTGGTTAAAATTTTTGGTGGTTTCTTGTTCAGTCCATAGGCCTACATCATGTGGCAAACCGGTGAGCATGTGGCTCTATTAGTATAGGAGATACCTGAAAACATATCACACTTTTCATCATAGTGCTTTTACCAATGCATAAAATGCATGGAGAAGTCATTTCGAATGACTGGTCCTCAGTGTTGTGAGAACGATGACTGGTTAAAATTTTTGGTGGTTTCTTGTTCAGTCCATAGGCCTACATCATGTGGCAAACCGGTGAGCATGTGGCTCTATTAGTATAGGAGATACCTGAAAACATATCACACTTTTCATCATAGTGCTTTTACCAATGCATAAAATGCATGGAGAAGTCATTTCGAATGACTGGTCCTCAGTGTTGTGAGAACGATGACTGGTTAAAATTTTTGGTGGTTTCTTGTTCAGTCCATAGGCCTACATCATGTGGCAAACCGGTGAGCATGTGGCTCTATTAGTATAGGAGATACCTGAAAACATATCACACTTTTCATCATAGTGCTTTTACCAATGCATAAAATGCATGGAGAAGTCATTTCGAATGACTGGTCCTCAGTGTTGTGAGAACGATGACTGGTTAAAATTTTTGGTGGTTTCTTGTTCAGTCCATAGGCCTACATCATGTGGCAAACCGGTGAGCATGTGGCTCTATTAGTATAGGAGATACCTGAAAACATATCACACTTTTCATCATAGTGCTTTTACCAATGCATAAAATGCATGGAGAAGTCATTTCGAATGACTGGTCCTCAGTGTTGTGAGAACGATGACTGGTTAAAATTTTTGGTGGTTTCTTGTTCAGTCCATAGGCCTACATCATGTGGCAAACCGGTGAGCATGTGGCTCTATTGGTATAGGAGATACCTGAAAACATATCACACTTTTCATCATAGTGCTTTTACCAATGCATAAAATGCATGGAGAAGTCATTTCGAATGACTGGTCCTCAGTGTTGTGAGAACGATGACTGGTTAAAATTTTTGGTGGTTTCTTGTTCAGTCCATAGGCCTACATCATGTGGCAAACCGGTGAGCATGTGGCTCTATTAGTATAGGAGATACCTGAAAACATATCACACTTTTCATCATAGTGCTTTTACCAATGCATAACATGCATGGAGAAGTCATTTCGAATGACTGGTCCTCAGTGTTGTGAGAACGATGACTGGTTAAAATTTTTGGTGGTTTCTTGTTCAGTCCATAGGCCTACATCATGTGGCAAACTGGTGAGCATGTGGCGCTATTAGTATAGGAGATACCTGAAAACATATCACACTTTTCATCATAGTGCTTTTACCAATGCATAAAATGCATGGAGAAGTCATTTCGAATGACTGGTCCTCAGTGTTGTGAGAACGATGACTGGTTAAAATTTTTGGTGGTTTCTTGTTCAGTCCATAGGCCTACATCATGTGGCAAACCGGTGAGCATGTGGCTCTATTAGTGAAGGAGATACCTGAAAACATATCACACTTTTCATCATAGTGCTTTTACCAATGCATAAAATGCATGGAGAAGTCATTTCGAATGACTGGTCCTCAGTGTTGTGAGAACGATGACTGGTTAAAATTTTTGGTGGTTTCTTGTTCAGTCCATAGGCCCACATCATGTGGCAAACCGGTGAGCATGTGGCTCTATTAGTATAGGAGATACCTGAAAACATATCACACTTTTCATCATAGTGCTTTTACCAATGCATAAAATGCATGGAGAAGTCATTTCGAATGACTGGTCCTCAGTGTTGTGAGAACGATGACTGGTTAAAATTTTTGGTGGTTTCTTGTTCAGTCCATAGGCCTACATCATGTGGCAAACCGGTGAGCATGTGGCTCTATTAGTATAGGAGATACCTGAAAACATATCACACTCTACATCATAGTGCTTTTACCAATGCATAAAATGCATGGAGAAGTCATTTCGAATGACTGGTCCTCAGTGTTGTGAGAACGATGACTGGTTAAAATTTTTGGTGGTTTCTTGTTCAGTCCATAGGCCTACATCATGTGGCAAACCGGTGAGCATGTGGCTCTATTAGTATAGGAGATACCTGAAAACATATCACACTTTTCATCATAGTGCTTTTACCAATGCATAAAATGCATGGAGAAGTCATTTCGAATGACTGGTCCTCAGTGTTGTGAGAACGATGACTAGTTAAAATTTTTGGTGGTTTCTTGTTCAGTCCATAGGCCTACATCATGTGGCAAACCGGTGAGCATGTGGCTCTATTAGTATAGGAGATACCTGAAAACATATCACACTTTTCATCATAGTGCTTTTACCAATGCATAAAATGCATGGAGAAGTCATTTCGAATGACTGGTCCTCAGTGTTGTGAGAATGATGAATGGTTAAAATTTTTGGTGGTTTCTTGTTCAGTCCATAGGCCTACATCATGTGGCAAACCGGTGAGCATGTGGCTCTATTAGTATAGGAGATACCTGAAAACATATCACACTTTTCATCATAGTGCTTTTACCAATGCATAAAATGCATGGAGAAGTCATTTCGAATGACTGGTCCTCAGTGTTGTGAGAACGATGACTGGTTAAAATTTTTGGTGGTTTCTTGTTCAGTCCATAGGCCTACATCATGTGGCAAACCGGTGAGCATGTGGCTCTATTAGTATAGGAGATACCTGAAAACATATCACACTTTTCATCATAGTGCTTTTACCAATGCATAAAATGCATGGAGAAGTCATTTCGAATGACTGGTCCTCAGTGTTGTGAGAACGATGACTGGTTAAAATTTTTGGTGGTTTCTTGTTCAGTCCATAGGCCTACATCATGTGGCAAACCGGTGAGCATGTGGCTCTATTAGTATAGGAGATACCTGAAAACATATCACACTTTTCATCATAGTGCTTTTACCAATGCATAAAATGCATGGAGAAGTCATTTCGAATGACTGGTCCTCAGTGTTGTGAGAACGATGACTGGTTAAAATTTTTGGTGGTTTCTTGTTCAGTCCATAGGCCTACATCATGTGGCAAACCGGTGAGCATGTGGCTCTATTAGTATAGGAGATACCTGAAAACATATCACACTTTTCATCATAGTGCTTTTACCAATGCATAAAATGCATGGAGAAGTCATTTCGAATGACTGGTCCTCAGTGTTGTGAGAACGATGACTGGTTAAAATTTTTGGTGGTTTCTTGTTCAGTCCATAGGCCTACATCATGTGGCAAACCGGTGAGCATGTGGCTCTATTAGTATAGGAGATACCTGAAAACATATCACACTTTTCATCATAGTGCTTTTACCAATGCATAAAATGCATGGAGAAGTCATTTCGAATGACTGGTCCTCAGTGTTGTGAGAACGATGACTGGTTAAAATTTTTGGTGGTTTCTTGTTCAGTCCATAGGCCTACATCATGTGGCAAACCGGTGAGCATGTGGCTCTATTAGTATAGGAGATACCTGAAAACATATCACACTTTTCATCATAGTGCTTTTACCAATGCATAAAATGCATGGAGAAGTCATTTCGAATGACTGGTCCTCAGTGTTGTGAGAACGATGACTGGTTAAAATTTTTGGTGGTTTCTTGTTCAGTCCATAGGCCTACATCATGTGGCAAACCGGTGAGCATGTGGCTCTATTAGTATAGGAGATACCTGAAAACATATCACACTTTTCATCATAGTGCTTTTACCAATGCATAAAATGCATGGAGAAGTCATTTCGAATGACTGGTCCTCAGTGTTGTGAGAACGATGACTGGTTAAAATTTTTGGTGGTTTCTTGTTCAGTCCATAGGCCTACATCATGTGGCAAACCGGTGAGCATGTGGCTCTATTAGTATAGGAGATACCTGAAAACATATCACACTTTTCATCATAGTGCTTTTACCAATGCATAAAATGCATGGAGAAGTCATTTCGAATGACTGGTCCTCAGTGTTGTGAGAACGATGACTGGTTAAAATTTTTGGTGGTTTCTTGTTCAGTCCATAGGCCTACATCATGTGGCAAACCGGTGAGCATGTGGCTCTATTAGTATAGGAGATACCTGAAAACATATCACACTTTTCATCATAGTGCTTTTACCAATGCATAAAATGCATGGAGAAGTCATTTCGAATGACTGGTCCTCAGTGTTGTGAGAACGATGACTGGTTAAAATTTTTGGTGGTTTTTTGTTCAGTCCATAGGCCTACATCATGTGGCAAACCAGTGAGCATGTGGCTCTATTAGTATAGGAGATACCTGAAAACATATCACACTTTTCATCATAGTGCTTTTACCAATGCATAAAATGCATGGAGAAGTCATTTTGAATGACTGGTCCTCAGTGTTGTGAGAACGATGACTGGTTAAAATTTTTGGTGGTTTCTTGTTCAGTCCATAGGCCTACATCATGTGGCAAACCGGTGAGCATGTGGCTCTATTAGTATAGGAGATACCTGAAAACATATCACACTTTTCATCATAGTGCTTTTACCAATGCATAAAATGCATGGAGAAGTCATTTCGAATGACTGGTCCTCAGTGTTGTGAGAACGATGACTGGTTAAAATTTTTGGTGGTTTCTTGTTCAGTCCATAGGCCTACATCATGTGGCAAACCGGTGAGCATGTGGCTCTATTAGTATAGGAGATACCTGAAAACATATCACACTTTTCATCATAGTGCTTTTACCAATGCATAAAATGCATGGAGAAGTCATTTCGAATGACTGGTCCTCAGTGTTGTGAGAACGATGACTGGTTAAAATTTTTGGTGGTTTCTTGTTCAGTCCATAGGCCCACATCATGTGACAAACCGGTGAGCATGTGGCTCTATTAGTATAGGAGATACCTGAAAACATATCACACTTTTCATCATAGTGCTTTTACCAATGCATAAAATGCATGGAGAAGTCATTTCGAATGACTGGTCCTCAGTGTTGTGAGAACGATGACTGGTTAAAATTTTTGGTGGTTTCTTGTTCAGTCCATAGGCCTACATCATGTGGCAAACCGGTGAGCATGTGGCTCTATTAGTATAGGAGATACCTGAAAACATATCACACTTTTCATCATAGTGCTTTTACCAATGCATAAAATGCATGGAGAAGTCATTTCGAATGACTGGTCCTCAGTGTTGTGAGAACGATGACTGGTTAAAATTTTTGGTGGTTTCTTGTTCAGTCCATAGGCCTACATCATGTGGCAAACCGGTGAGCATATGGCTCTATTAGTATAGGAGATACCTGAAAACATATCACACTTTTCATCATAGTGCTTTTACCAATGCATAAAATGCATGGAGAAGTCATTTCGAATGACTGGTCCTCAGTGTTGTGAGAACGATGACTGGTTAAAATTTTTGGTGGTTTCTTGTTCAGTCCATAGGCCCACATCATGTGACAAACCGGTGAGCATGTGGCTCTATTAGTATAGGAGATACCTGAAAACATATCACACTTTTCATCATAGTGCTTTTACCAATGCATAAAATGCATGGAGAAGTCATTTCGAATGACTGGTCCTCAGTGTTGTTAGGACGATGACTGGTTAAAATTTTTGGTGGTTTCTTGTTCAGTCCATAGGCCTACATCATGTGGCAAACCGGTGAGCATGTGGCTCTATTAGTATAGGAGATACCTGAAAACATATCACACTTTTCATCATAGTGCTTTTACCAATGCATAAAATGCATGGAGAAGTCATTTCGAATGACTGGTCCTCAGTGTTGTGAGAACGATGACTGGTTAAAATTTTTGGTGGTTTCTTGTTCAGTCCATAGGCCTACATCATGTGGCAAACCGGTGAGCATGTGGCTCTATTAGTATAGGAGATACCTGAAAACATATCACACTTTTCATCATAGTGCTTTTACCAATGCATAAAATGCATGGAGAAGTCATTTCGAATGACTGGTCCTCAGTGTTGTGAGAACGATGACTGGTTAAAATTTTTGGTGGTTTCTTGTTCAGTCCATAGGCCTACATCATGTGGCAAACCGGTGAGCATGTGGCTCTATTAGTATAGGAGATACCTGAAAACATATTACACTTTTCATCATAGTGCTTTTACCAATGCATAAAATGCATGGAGAAGTCATTTCGAATGACTGGTCCTCAGAGTTGTGAGAACGATGACTGGTTAAAATTTTTGGTGGTTTCTTGTTCAGTCCATAGGCCTACATCATGTGGCAAACCGGTGAGCATGTGGCTCTATTAGTATAGGAGATACCTGAAAACATATCACACTTTTCATCATAGTGCTTTTACCAATGCATAAAATGCATGGAGAAGTCATTTCGAATGACTGGTCCTCAGTGTTGTGAGAACGATGACTGGTTAAAATTTTTGGTGGTTTCTTGTTCAGTCCATAGGCCTACATCATGTGGCAAACCGGTGAGCATGTGGCTCTATTAGTATAGGAGATACCTGAAAACATATCACACTTTTCATCATAGTGCTTTTACCAATGCATAAAATGCATGGAGAAGTCATTTCGAATGACTGGTCCTCAGTGTTGTGAGAACGATGACTGGTTAAAATTTTTGGTGGTTTCTTGTTCAGGCCATAGGCCTACATCATGTGGCAAACCGGTG
Source organism: Ranitomeya imitator (assembly GCF_032444005.1). Taxonomy (NCBI): domain Eukaryota; kingdom Metazoa; phylum Chordata; class Amphibia; order Anura; family Dendrobatidae; genus Ranitomeya; species Ranitomeya imitator. The sequence goes on from NW_027194697.1 coordinate 29,633, forward strand.
AGCATGTGGCTCTATTAGTATAGGAGATACCTAAAAACATATCACACTTTTCATCATAGTGCTTTTACCAATGCATAAAATGCATGGAGAAGTCATTTCGAATGACTGGTCCTCAGTGTTGTGAGAACGATGACTGGTTAAAATTTTTGGTGGTTTCTTGTTCAGTCCATAGGCCTACATCATGTGGCAAACCGGTGAGCATGTGGCTCTATTAGTATAGGAGATACCTGAAAACATATCACACTTTTCATCATAGTGCTTTTACCAATGCATAAAATGCATGGAGAAGTCATTTCGAATGACTGGTCCTCAGTGTTGTGAGAACGATGACTGGTTAAAATTTTTGGTGGTTTCTTGTTCAGTCCATAGGCCTACATCATGTGGCAAACCGGTGAGCATGTGGCTCTATTAGTATAGGAGATACCTGAAAACATATCACACTTTTCATCATAGTGCTTTTACCAATGCATAAAATGCATGGAGAAGTCATTTCGAATGACTGGTTCTCAGTGTTGTGAGAACGATGACTGGTTAAAATTTTTGGTGGTTTCTTGTTCAGTCCATAGGCCTACATCATGTGGCAAACCAGTGAGCATGTGGCTCTATTAGTATAGGAGATACCTGAAAACATATCACACTTTTCATCATAGTGCTTTTACCAATGCATAAAATGCATGGAGAAGTCATTTTGAATGACTGGTCCTCAGTGTTGTGAGAACGATGACTGGTTAAAATTTTTGGTGGTTTCTTGTTCAGTCCATAGGCCTACATCATGTGGCAAACCGGTGAGCATGTGGCTCTATTAGTATAGGAGATACCTGAAAACATATCACACTTTTCATCATAGTGCTTTTACCAATGCATAAAATGCATGGAGAAGTCATTTTGAATGACTGGTCCTCAGTGTTGTGAGAACGATGACTGGTTAAAATTTTTGGTGGTTTCTTGTTCAGTCCATAGGCCTACATCATGTGGCAAACCGGTGAGCATGTGGCTCTATTAGTATAGGAGATACCTGAAAACATATCACACTTTTCATCATAGTGCTTTTACCAATGCATAAAATGCATGGAGAAGTCATTTCGAATGACTGGTCCTCAGTGTTGTGAGAACGATGACTGGTTAAAATTTTTGGTGGTTTCTTGTTCAGTCCATAGGCCTACATCATGTGGCAAACCGGTGAGCATATGGCTCTATTAGTATAGGAGATACCTGAAAACATATCACACTTTTCATCATAGTGCTTTTACCAATGCATAAAATGCATGGAGAAGTCATTTCGAATGACTGGTCCTCAGTGTTGTGAGAACGATGACTGGTTAAAATTTTTGGTGGTTTCTTGTTCAGTCCATAGGCCCACATCATGTGACAAACCTGTGAGCATGTGGCTCTATTAGTATAGGAGATACCTGAAAACATATCACACTTTTCATCATAGTGCTTTTACCAATGCATAAAATGCATGGAGAAGTCATTTCGAATGACTGGTCCTCAGTGTTGTGAGAACGATGACTGGTTAAAATTTTTGGTGGTTTCTTGTTCAGTCCATAGGCCTACATCATGTGGCAAACCGGTGAGCATGTGGCTCTATTAGTATAGGAGATACCTGAAAACATATCACACTTTTCATCATAGTGCTTTTACCAATGCATAAAATGCATGGAGAAGTCATTTCGAATGACTGGTCCTCAGTGTTGTGAGAACGATGACTGGTTAAAATTTTTGGTGGTTTCTTGTTCAGTCCATAGGCCCACATCATGTGGCAAACCGGTGAGCATGTGGCTCTATTAGTATAGGAGATACCTGAAAACATATCACACTTTTCATCATAGTGCTTTTACCAATGCATAAAATGCATGGAGAAGTCATTTTGAATGACTGGTCCTCAGTGTTGTGAGAACGATGACTGGTTAAAATTTTTGGTGGTTTCTTGTTCAGTCCATAGGCCTACATCATGTGGCAAACCGGTGAGCATGTGGCTCTATTAGTATAGGAGATACCTGAAAACATATCACACTTTTCATCATAGTGCTTTTACCAATGCATAAAATGCATGGAGAAGTCATTTCGAATGACTGGTCCTCAGTGTTGTGAGAACGATGACTGGTTAAAATTTTTGGTGGTTTCTTGTTCAGTCCATAGGCCTACATCATGTGGCAAACCGGTGAGCATATGGCTCTATTAGTATAGGAGATACCTGAAAACATATCACACTTTTCATCATAGTGCTTTTACCAATGCATAAAATGCATGGAGAAGTCATTTCGAATGACTGGTCCTCAGTGTTGTGAGAACGATGACTGGTTAAAATTTTTGGTGGTTTCTTGTTCAGTCCATAGGCCCACATCATGTGACAAACCGGTGAGCATTTGGCTCTATTAGTATAGGAGATACCTGAAAACATATCACACTTTTCATCATAGTGCTTTTACCAATGCATAAAATGCATGGAGAAGTCATTTCGAATGACTGGTCCTCAGTGTTGTGAGAACGATGACTGGTTAAAATTTTTGGTGGTTTCTTGTTCAGTCCATAGGCCTACATCATGTGGCAAACCGGTGAGCATGTGGCTCTATTAGTATAGGAGATACCTGAAAACATATCACACTTTTCATCATAGTGCTTTTACCAATGCATAAAATGCATGGAGAAGTCATTTCGAATGACTGGTCCTCAGTGTTGTGAGAACAATGACTGGTTAAAATTTTTGGTGGTTTCTTGTTCAGTCCATAGGCCTACATCATGTGGCAAACCGGTGAGCATGTGGCTCTATTAGTATAGGAGATACCTGAAAACATATCACACTTTTCATCATAGTGCTTTTACCAATGCATAAAATGCATGGAGAAGTCATTTCGAATGACTGGTCCTCAGTGTTGTGAGAACGATGACTGGTTAAAATTTTTGGTGGTTTCTTGTTCAGTCCATAGGCCTACATCATGTGGCAAACCGGTGAGCATATGGCTCTATTAGTATAGGAGATACCTGAAAACATATCACACTTTTCATCATAGTGCTTTTACCAATGCATAAAATGCATGGAGAAGTCATTTCGAATGACTGGTCCTCAGTGTTGTGAGAACGATGACTGGTTAAAATTTTTGGTGGTTTCTTGTTCAGTCCATAGGCCTACATCATGTGACAAACCGGTGAGCATGTGGCTCTATTAGTATAGGAGATACCTGAAAACATATCACACTTTTCATCATAGTGCTTTTACCAATGCATAAAATGCATGGAGAAGTCATTTCGAATGACTGGTCCTCAGTGTTGTGAGAACGATGACTGGTTAAAATTTTTGGTGGTTTCTTGTTCAGTCCATAGGCCTACATCATGTGGCAAACCGGTGAGCATATGGCTCTATTAGTATAGGAGATACCTGAAAACATATCACACTTTTCATCATAGTGCTTTTACCAATGCATAAAATGCATGGAGAACTCATTTCGAATGACTGGTCCTCAGTGTTGTGAGAACGATGACTGGTTAAAATTTTTGGTGGTTTCTTGTTCAGTCCATAGGCCTACATCATGTGACAAACCGGTGAGCATGTGGCTCTATTAGTATAGGAGATACCTGAAAACATATCACACTTTTCATCATAGTGCTTTTACCAATGCATAAAATGCATGGAGAAGTCATTTCGAATGACTGGTCCTCAGTGTTGTGAGAACGATGACTGGTTAAAATTTTTAGTGGTTTCTTGTTCAGTCCATAGGCCTACATCATGTGGCAAACCGGTGAGCATGTGGCTCTATTAGTATAGGAGATACCTGAAAACATATCACACTTTTCATCATAGTGCTTTTACCAATGCATAAAATGCATGGAGAAGTCATTTCGAATGACTGGTCCTCAGTGTTGTGAGAACGATGACTGGTTAAAATTTTTGGTGGTTTCTTGTTCAGTCCATAGGCCTACATCATGTGGCAAACCGGTGAGCATATGGCTCTATTAGTATAGGAGATACCTGAAAACATATCACACTTTTCATCATAGTGCTTTTACCAATGCATAAAATGCATGGAGAAGTCATTTCGAATGACTGGTCCTCAGTGTTGTGAGAACGATGACTGGTTAAAATTTTTGGTGGTTTCTTGTTCAGTCCATAGGCCCACATCATGTGACAAACCTGTGAGCATGTGGCTCTATTAGTATAGGAGATACCTGAAAACATATCACACTTTTCATCATAGTGCTTTTACCAATGCATAAAATGCATGGAGAAGTCATTTCGAATGACTGGTCCTCAGTGTTGTGAGAACGATGACTGGTTAAAATTTTTGGTGGTTTCTTGTTCAGTCCATAGGCCTACATCATGTGGCAAACCGGTGAGCATGTGGCTCTATTAGTATAGGAGATACCTGAAAACATATCACACTTTTCATCATAGTGCTTTTACCAATGCATAAAATGCATGGAGAAGTCATTTCGAATGACTGGTCCTCAGTGTTGTGAGAACGATGACTGGTTAAAATTTTTGGTGGTTTCTTGTTCAGTCCATAGGCCCACATCATGTGGCAAACCGGTGAGCATGTGGCTCTATTAGTATAGGAGATACCTGAAAACATATCACACTTTTCATCATAGTGCTTTTACCAATGCATAAAATGCATGGAGAAGTCATTTTGAATGACTGGTCCTCAGTGTTGTGAGAACGATGACTGGTTAAAATTTTTGGTGGTTTCTTGTTCAGTCCATAGGCCTACATCATGTGGCAAACCGGTGAGCATGTGGCTCTATTAGTATAGGAGATACCTGAAAACATATCACACTTTTCATCATAGTGCTTTTACCAATGCATAAAATGCATGGAGAAGTCAATTCGAATGACTGGTCCTCAGTGTTGTGAGAACGATGACTGGTTAAAATTTTTGGTGGTTTCTTGTTCAGTCCATAGGCCTACATCATGTGGCAAACCGGTGAGCATATGGCTCTATTAGTATAGGAGATACCTGAAAACATATCACACTTTTCATCATAGTGCTTTTACCAATGCATAAAATGCATGGAGAAGTCATTTCGAATGACTGGTCCTCAGTGTTGTGAGAACGATGACTGGTTAAAATTTTTGGTGGTTTCTTGTTCAGTCTATAGGCCCACATCATGTGACAAACCGGTGAGCATGTGGCTCTATTAGTATAGGAGATACCTGAAAACATATCACACTTTTCATCATAGTGCTTTTACCAATGCATAAAATGCATGGAGAAGTCATTTCGAATGACTGGTCCTCAGTGTTGTGAGAACGATGACTGGTTAAAATTTTTGGTGGTTTCTTGTTCAGTCCATAGGCCTACATCATGTGGCAAACCGGTGAGCATATGGCTCTATTAGTATAGGAGATACCTGAAAACATATCACACTTTTCATCATAGTGCTTTTACCAATGCATAAAATGCATGGAGAACTCATTTCGAATGACTGGTCCTCAGTGTTGTGAGAACGATGACTGGTTAAAATTTTTGGTGGTTTCTTGTTCAGTCCATAGGCCTACATCATGTGACAAACCGGTGAGCATGTGGCTCTATTAGTATAGGAGATACCTGAAAACATATCACACTTTTCATCATAGTGCTTTTACCAATGCATAAAATGCATGGAGAAGTCATTTCGAATGACTGGTCCTCAGTGTTGTGAGAACGATGACTGGTTAAAATTTTTGGTGGTTTCTTGTTCAGTCCATAGGCCTACATCATGTGGCAAACCGGTGAGCATGTGGCTCTATTAGTATAGGAGATACCTGAAAACATATCACACTTTTCATCATAGTGCTTTTACCAATGCATAAAATGCATGGAGAAGTCATTTCGAATGACTGGTCCTCAGTGTTGTGAGAACGATGACTGGTTAAAATTTTTGGTGGTTTCTTGTTCAGTCCATAGGCCTACATCATGTGGCAAACCGGTGAGCATGTGGCTCTATTAGTATAGGAGATACCTGAAAACATATCACACTTTTCATCATAGTGCTTTTACCAATGCATAAAATGCATGGAGAAGTCATTTCGAATGACTGGTCCTCAGTGTTGTGAGAACGATGACTGGTTAAAATTTTTGGTGGTTTCTTGTTCAGTCCATAGGCCTACATCATGTGGCAAACCAGTGAGCATGTGGCTCTATTAGTATAGGAGATACCTGAAAACATATCACACTTTTCATCATAGTGCTTTTACCAATGCATAAAATGCATGGAGAAGTCATTTTGAATGACTGGTCCTCAGTGTTGTGAGAACGATGACTGGTTAAAATTTTTGGTGGTTTCTTGTTCAGTCCATAGGCCCACATCATGTGACAAACCGGTGAGCATGTGGCTCTATTAGTATAGGAGATACCTGAAAACATATCACACTTTTCATCATAGTGCTTTTACCAATGCATAAAATGCATGGAGAAGTCATTTCGAATGACTGGTCCTCAGTGTTGTGAGAACGATGACTGGTTAAAATTTTTGGTGGTTTCTTGTTCAGTCCATAGGCCTACATCATGTGGCAAACCGGTGAGCATGTGGCTCTATTAGTATAGGAGATACCTGAAAACATATCACACTTTTCATCATAGTGCTTTTACCAATGCATAAAATGCATGGAGAAGTCATTTCGAATGACTGGTCCTCAGTGTTGTTAGGACGATGACTGGTTAAAATTTTTGGTGGTTTCTTGTTCAGTCCATAGGCCTACATCATGTGGCAAACCGGTGAGCATGTGGCTCTATTAGTATAGGAGATACCTGAAAACATATCACACTTTTCATCATAGTGCTTTTACCAATGCATAAAATGCATGGAGAAGTCATTTCGAATGACTGGTCCTCAGTGTTGTGAGAACGATGACTGGTTAAAATTTTTGGTGGTTTCTTGTTCAGTCCATAGGCCTACATCATGTGGCAAACCGGTGAGCATGTGGCTCTATTAGTATAGGAGATACCTGAAAACATATCACACTTTTCATCATAGTGCTTTTACCAATGCATAAAATGCATGGAGAAGTCATTTCGAATGACTGGTCCTCAGTGTTGTGAGAACGATGACTGGTTAAAATTTTTGGTGGTTTCTTGTTCAGTCCATAGGCCTACATCATGTGGCAAACCGGTGAGCATGTGGCTCTATTAGTATAGGAGATACCTGAAAACATATCACACTTTTCATCATAGTGCTTTTACCAATGCATAAAATGCATGGAGAAGTCATTTCGAATGACTGGTCCTCAGAGTTGTGAGAACGATGACTGGTTAAAATTTTTGGTGGTTTCTTGTTCAGTCCATAGGCCTACATCATGTGGCAAACCGGTGAGCATGTGGCTCTATTAGTATAGGAGATACCTGAAAACATATCACACTTTTCATCATAGTGCTTTTACCAATGCATAAAATGCATGGAGAAGTCATTTCGAATGACTGGTCCTCAGTGTTGTGAGAACGATGACTGGTTAAAATTTTTGGTGGTTTCTTGTTCAGTCCATAGGCCTACATCATGTGGCAAACCGGTGAGCATGTGGCTCTATTAGTATAGGAGATACCTGAAAACATATCACACTTTTCATCATAGTGCTTTTACCAATGCATAAAATGCATGGAGAAGTCATTTCGAATGACTGGTCCTCAGTGTTGTGAGAACGATGACTGGTTAAAATTTTTGGTGGTTTCTTGTTCAGTCCATAGGCCTACATCATGTGGCAAACCGGTGAGCATGTGGCTCTATTAGTATAGGAGATACCTAAAAACATATCACACTTTTCATCATAGTGCTTTTACCAATGCATAAAATGCATGGAGAAGTCATTTCGAATGACTGGTCCTCAGTGTTGTGAGAACGATGACTGGTTAAAATTTTTGGTGGTTTCTTGTTCAGTCCATAGGCCTACATCATGTGGCAAACCGGTGAGCATGTGGCTCTATTAGTATAGGAGATACCTGAAAACATATCACACTTTTCATCATAGTGCTTTTACCAATGCATAAAATGCATGGAGAAGTCATTTCGAATGACTGGTCCTCAGTGTTGTGAGAACGATGACTGGTTAAAATTTTTGGTGGTTTCTTGTTCAGTCCATAGGCCCACATCATGTGGCAAACTGGTGAGCATGTGGCTCTATTAGTATAGGAGATACCTGAAAACATATCACACTTTTCATCATAGTGCTTTTACCAATGCATAAAATGCATGGAGAAGTCATTTTGAATGACTGGTCCTCAGTGTTGTGAGAACGATGACTGGTTAAAATTTTTGGTGGTTTCTTGTTCAGTCCATAGGCCTACATCATGTGGCAAACCGGTGAGCATGTGGCTCTATTAGTATAGGAGATACCTGAAAACATATCACACTTTTCATCATAGTGCTTTTACCAATGCATAAAATGCATGGAGAAGTCATTTCGAATGACTGGTCCTCAGTGTTGTGAGAACGATGACTGGTTAAAATTTTTGGTGGTTTCTTGTTCAGTCCATAGGCCTACATCATGTGGCAAACCGGTGAGCATATGGCTCTATTAGTATAGGAGATACCTGAAAACATATCACACTTTTCATCATAGTGCTTTTACCAATGCATAAAATGCATGGAGAAGTCATTTCGAATGACTGGTCCTCAGTGTTGTGAGAACGATGACTGGTTAAAATTTTTGGTGGTTTCTTGTTCAGTCCATAGGCCCACATCTTGTGACAAACCGGTGAGCATGTGGCTCTATTAGTATAGGAGATACCTGAAAACATATCACACTTTTCATCATAGTGCTTTTACCAATGCATAAAATGCATGGAGAAGTCATTTCGAATGACTGGTCCTCAGTGTTGTGAGAACGATGACTGGTTAAAATTTTTGGTGGTTTCTTGTTCAGTCCATAGGCCTACATCATGTGGCAAACCGGTGAGCATGTGGCTCTATTAGTATAGGAGATACCTGAAAACATATCACACTTTTCATCATAGTGCTTTTACCAATGCATAAAATGCATGGAGAAGTCATTTCGAATGACTGGTCCTCAGTGTTGTGAGAACAATGACTGGTTAAAATTTTTGGTGGTTTCTTGTTCAGTCCATAGGCCTACATCATGTGGCAAACCGGTGAGCATGTGGCTCTATTAGTATAGGAGATACCTGAAAACATATCACACTTTTCATCATAGTGCTTTTACCAATGCATAAAATGCATGGAGAAGTCATTTCGAATGACTGGTCCTCAGTGTTGTGAGAACGATGACTGGTTAAAATTTTTGGTGGTTTCTTGTTCAGTCCATAGGCCTACATCATGTGGCAAACCGGTGAGCATATGGCTCTATTAGTATAGGAGATACCTGAAAACATATCACACTTTTCATCATAGTGCTTTTACCAATGCATAAAATGCATGGAGAAGTCATTTCGAATGACTGGTCCTCAGTGTTGTGAGAACGATGACTGGTTAAAATTTTTGGTGGTTTCTTGTTCAGTCCATAGGCCTACATCATGTGACAAACCGGTGAGCATGTGGCTCTATTAGTATAGGAGATACCTGAAAACATATCACACTTTTCATCATAGTGCTTTTACCAATGCATAAAATGCATGGAGAAGTCATTTCGAATGACTGGTCCTCAGTGTTGTGAGAACGATGACTGGTTAAAATTTTTGGTGGTTTCTTGTTCAGTCCATAGGCCTACATCATGTGGCAAACCGGTGAGCATATGGCTCTATTAGTATAGGAGATACCTGAAAACATATCACACTTTTCATCATAGTGCTTTTACCAATGCATAAAATGCATGGAGAACTCATTTCGAATGACTGGTCCTCAGTGTTGTGAGAACGATGACTGGTTAAAATTTTTGGTGGTTTCTTGTTCAGTCCATAGGCCTACATCATGTGACAAACCGGTGAGCATGTGGCTCTATTAGTATAGGAGATACCTGAAAACATATCACACTTTTCATCATAGTGCTTTTACCAATGCATAAAATGCATGGAGAAGTCATTTCGAATGACTGGTCCTCAGTGTTGTGAGAACGATGACTGGTTAAAATTTTTGGTGGTTTCTTGTTCAGTCCATAGGCCTACATCATGTGGCAAACCGGTGAGCATGTGGCTCTATTAGTATAGGAGATACCTGAAAACATATCACACTTTTCATCATAGTGCTTTTACCAATGCATAAAATGCATGGAGAAGTCATTTTGAATGACTGGTCCTCAGTGTTGTGAGAACGATGACTGGTTAAAATTTTTGGTGGTTTCTTGTTCAGTCCATAGGCCTACATCATGTGGCAAACCGGTGAGCATGTGGCTCTATTAGTATAGGAGATACCTGAAAACATATCACACTTTTCATCATAGTGCTTTTACCAATGCATAAAATGCATGGAGAAGTCATTTCGAATGACTGGTCCTCAGTGTTGTGAGAACGATGACTGGTTAAAATTTTTGGTGGTTTCTTGTTCAGTCCATAGGCCTACATCATGTGGCAAACCTGTGAGCATGTGGCTCTATTAGTATAGGAGATACCTGAAAACATATCACACTTTTCATCATAGTGCTTTTACCAATGCATAAAATGCATGGAGAAGTCATTTCGAATGACTGGTCCTCAGTGTTGTGAGAACGATGACTGGTTAAAATTTTTGGTGGTTTCTTGTTCAGTCCATAGGCCTACATCATGTGGCAAACCGGTGAGCATGTGGCTCTATTAGTATAGGAGATACCTGAAAACATATCACACTTTTCATCATAGTGCTTTTACCAATGCATAAAATGCATGGAGAAGTCATTTCGAATGACTGGTCCTCAGTGTTGTGAGAACGATGACTGGTTAAAATTTTTGGTGGTTTCTTGTTCAGTCCATAGGCCTACATCATGTGGCAAACCGGTGAGCATGTGGCTCTATTAGTATAGGAGATACCTGAAAACATATCACACTTTTCATCATAGTGCTTTTACCAATGCATAAAATGCATGGAGAAGTCATTTCGAATGACTGGTCCTCAGTGTTGTGAGAACGATGACTGGTTAAAATTTTTGGTGGTTTCTTGTTCAGTCCATAGGCCTACATCATGTGGCAAACCGGTGAGCATATGGCTCTATTAGTATAGGAGATACCTGAAAACATATCACACTTTTCATCATAGTGCTTTTACCAATGCATAAAATGCATGGAGAAGTCATTTCGAATGACTGGTCCTCAGTGTTGTGAGAACGATGACTGGTTAAAATTTTTGGTGGTTTCTTGTTCAGTCCATAGGCCCACATCATGTGACAAACCTGTGAGCATGTGGCTCTATTAGTATAGGAGATACCTGAAAACATATCACACTTTTCATCATAGTGCTTTTACCAATGCATAAAATGCATGGAGAAGTCATTTCGAATGACTGGTCCTCAGTGTTGTGAGAACGATGACTGGTTAAAATTTTTGGTGGTTTCTTGTTCAGTCCATAGGCCTACATCATGTGGCAAACCGGTGAGCATGTGGCTCTATTAGTATAGGAGATACCTGAAAACATATCACACTTTTCATCATAGTGCTTTTACCAATGCATAAAATGCATGGAGAAGTCATTTCGAATGACTGGTCCTCAGTGTTGTGAGAACGATGACTGGTTAAAATTTTTGGTGGTTTCTTGTTCAGTCCATAGGCCCACATCATGTGGCAAACCGGTGAGCATGTGGCTCTATTAGTATAGGAGATACCTGAAAACATATCACACTTTTCATCATAGTGCTTTTACCAATGCATAAAATGCATGGAGAAGTCATTTTGAATGACTGGTCCTCAGTGTTGTGAGAACGATGACTGGTTAAAATTTTTGGTGGTTTCTTGTTCAGTCCATAGGCCTACATCATGTGGCAAACCGGTGAGCATGTGGCTCTATTATTATAGGAGATACCTGAAAACATATCACACTTTTCATCATAGTGCTTTTACCAATGCATAAAATGCATGGAGAAGTCATTTCGAATGACTGGTCCTCAGTGTTGTGAGAACGATGACTGGTTAAAATTTTTGGTGGTTTCTTGTTCAGTCCATAGGCCTACATCATGTGGCAAACCGGTGAGCATATGGCTCTATTAGTATAGGAGATACCTGAAAACATATCACACTTTTCATCATAGTGCTTTTACCAATGCATAAAATGCATGGAGAAGTCATTTCGAATGACTGGTCCTCAGTGTTGTGAGAACGATGACTGGTTAAAATTTTTGGTGGTTTCTTGTTCAGTCCATAGGCCCACATCATGTGACAAACCGGTGAGCATGTGGCTCTATTAGTATAGGAGATACCTGAAAACATATCACACTTTTCATCATAGTGCTTTTACCAATGCATAAAATGCATGGAGAAGTCATTTCGAATGACTGGTCCTCAGTGTTGTGAGAACGATGACTGGTTAAAATTTTTGGTGGTTTCTTGTTCAGTCCATAGGCCTACATCATGTGGCAAACCGGTGAGCATGTGGCTCTATTAGTATAGGAGATACCTGAAAACATATCACACTTTTCATCAAAGTGCTTTTACCAATGCATAAAATGCATGGAGAAGTCATTTCGAATGACTGGTCCTCAGTGTTGTGAGAACAATGACTGGTTAAAATTTTTGGTGGTTTCTTGTTCAGTCCATAGGCCTACATCATGTGGCAAACCGGTGAGCATGTGGCTCTATTAGTATAGGAGATACCTGAAAACATATCACACTTTTCATCATAGTGCTTTTACCAATGCATAAAATGCATGGAGAAGTCATTTCGAATGACTGGTCCTCAGTGTTGTGAGAACGATGACTGGTTAAAATTTTTGGTGGTTTCTTGTTCAGTCCATAGGCCTACATCATGTGGCAAACCGGTGAGCATATGGCTCTATTAGTATAGGAGATACCTGAAAACATATCACACTTTTCATCATAGTGCTTTTACCAATGCATAAAATGCATGGAGAAGTCATTTCGAATGACTGGTCCTCAGTGTTGTGAGAACGATGACTGGTTAAAATTTTTGGTGGTTTCTTGTTCAGTCCATAGGCCTACATCATGTGACAAACCGGTGAGCATGTGGCTCTATTAGTATAGGAGATACCTGAAAACATATCACACTTTTCATCATAGTGCTTTTACCAATGCATAAAATGCATGGAGAAGTCATTTCGAATGACTGGTCCTCAGTGTTGTGAGAACGATGACTGGTTAAAATTTTTGGTGGTTTCTTGTTCAGTCCATAGGCCTACATCATGTGGCAAACCGGTGAGCATATGGCTCTATTAGTATAGGAGATACCTGAAAACATATCACACTTTTCATCATAGTGCTTTTACCAATGCATAAAATGCATGGAGAAGTCATTTCGAATGACTGGTCCTCAGTGTTGTGAGAACGATGACTGGTTAAAATTTTTGGTGGTTTCTTGTTCAGTCCATAGGCCTACATCATGTGACAAACCGGTGAGCATGTGGCTCTATTAGTATAGGAGATACCTGAAAACATATCACACTTTTCATCATAGTGCTTTTACCAATGCATAAAATGCATGGAGAAGTCATTTCGAATGACTGGTCCTCAGTGTTGTGAGAACGATGACTGGTTAAAATTTTTGGTGGTTTCTTGTTCAGTCCATAGGCCTACATCATGTGGCAAACCGGTGAGCATGTGGCTCTATTAGTATAGGAGATACCTGAAAACATATCACACTTTTCATCATAGTGCTTTTACCAATGCATAAAATGCATGGAGAAGTCATTTCGAATGACTGGTCCTCAGTGTTGTGAGAACAATGACTGGTTAAAATTTTTGGTGGTTTCTTGTTCAGTCCATAGGCCTACATCATGTGGCAAACCGGTGAGCATGTGGCTCTATTAGTATAGGAGATACCTGAAAACATATCACACTTTTCATCATAGTGCTTTTACCAATGCATAAAATGCATGGAGAAGTCATTTCGAATGACTGGTCCTCAGTGTTGTGAGAACGATGACTGGTTAAAATTTTTGGTGGTTTCTTGTTCAGTCCATAGGCCTACATCATGTGGCAAACCGGTGAGCATGTGGCTCTATTAGTATAGGAGATACCTGAAAACATATCACACTTTTCATCATAGTGCTTTTACCAATGCATAAAATGCATGGAGAAGTCATTTCGAATGACTGGTCCTCAGTGTTGTGAGAACGATGACTGGTTAAAATTTTTGGTGGTTTCTTGTTCAGTCCATAGGCCTACATCATGTGGCAAACCGGTGAGCATGTGGCTCTATTAGTATAGGAGATACCTGAAAACATATCACACTTTTCATCATAGTGCTTTTACCAATGCATAAAATGCATGGAGAAGTCATTTCGAATGACTGGTCCTCAGTGTTGTGAGAACAATGACTGGTTAAAATTTTTGGTGGTTTCTTGTTCAGTCCATAGGCCTACATCATGTGGCAAACCGGTGAGCATGTGGCTCTATTAGTATAGGAGATACCTGAAAACATATCACACTTTTCATCATAGTGCTTTTACCAATGCATAAAATGCATGGAGAAGTCATTTCGAATGACTGGTCCTCAGTGTTGTGAGAACGATAACTGGTTAAAATTTTTGGTGGTTTCTTGTTCAGTCCATAGGCCTACATCATGTGGCAAACCGGTGAGCATGTGGCTCTATTAGTATAGGAGATACCTGAAAACATATCACACTTTTCATCATAGTGCATTTACCAATGCATAAAATGCATGGAGAAGTGATTTCGAATGACTGGTCCTCAGTGTTGTGAGAACGATGACTGGTTAAAATTTTTGGTGGTTTCTTGTTCAGTCCATAGGCCTACATCATGTGGCAAACCGGTGAGCATGTGGCTCTATTAGTATAGGAGATACCTGAAAACATATCACACTTTTCATCATAGTGCTTTTACCAATGCATAAAATGCATGGAGAAGTCATTTCGAATGACTGGTCCTCAGTGTTGTGAGAACGATGACTGGTTAAAATTTTTGGTGGTTTCTTGTTCAGTCCATAGGCCTACATCATGTGGCAAACCGGTGAGCATGTGGCTCTATTAGTATAGGAGATACCTGAAAACATATCACACTTTTCATCATAGTGCTTTTACCAATGCATAAAATGCATGGAGAAGTCATTTCGAATGACTGGTCCTCAGTGTTGTGAGAACGATGACTGGTTAAAATTTTTGTTGTTTTCTTGTTCAGTCCATAGGCCTACATCATGTAGCAAACCGGTGAGCATGTGGCTCTATTAGTATAGGAGATACCTGAAAACATATCACACTTTTCATCATAGTGCTTTTACCAATGCATAAAATGCATGGAGAAGTCATTTCGAATGACTGGTCCTCAGTGTTGTGAGAACGATGACTGGTTAAAATTTTTGGTGGTTTCTTGTTCAGTCCATAGGCCTACATCATGTGGCAAACCGGTGAGCATGTGGCTCTATTAGTATAGGCGATACCTGAAAACATATCACACTTTTCATCATAGTGCTTTTACCAATGCATAAAATGCATGGAGAAGTCATTTCGAATGACTGGTCCTCAGTGTTGTGAGAACGATGACTGGTTAAAATTTTTGGTGGTTTCTTGTTCAGTCCATAGGCCTACATCATGTGGCAAACCGGTGAGCATGTGGCTCTATTAGTATAGGAGATACCTGAAAACATGTCACACTTTTCATCATAGTGCTTTTACCAATGCATAAAATGCATGGAGAAGTCATTTCGAATGACTGGTCCTCAGTGTTGTGAGAACGATGACTGGTTAAAATTTTTGGTGGTTTCTTGTTCAGTCCATAGGCCTACATCATGTGGCAAACCGGTGAGCATGTGGCTCTATTAGTATAGGAGATACCTGAAAACATATCACACTTTTCATCATAGTGCTTTTACCAATGCATAAAATGCATGAAGAAGTCATTTCGAATGACTGGTCCTCAGTGTTGTGAGAACGATGACTGGTTAAAATTTTTGGTGGTTTCTTGTTCAGTCCATAGGCCTACATCATGTGGCAAACCGGTGAGCATGTGGCTCTATTAGTATAGGAGATACCTGAAAACATATCACACTTTTCATCATAGTGCTTTTACCAATGCATAAAATGCATGGAGAAGTCATTTCGAATGACTGGTCCTCAGTGTTGTGAGAACAATGACTGGTTAAAATTTTTGGTGGTTTCTTGTTCAGTCCATAGGCCTACATCATGTGGCAAACCGGTGAGCATGTGGCTCTATTAGTATAGGAGATACCTGAAAACATATCACACTTTTCATCATAGTGCTTTTACCAATGCATAAAATGCATGGAGAAGTCATTTCGAATGACTGGTCCTCAGTGTTGTGAGAACGATGACTAGTTAAAATTTTTGAAGGTTTCTTGTTCAGTCCATAGGCCTACATCATGTGGCAAACCGGTGAGCATGTGGCTCTATTAGTATAGGAGATACCTGAAAACATATCACACTTTTCATCATAGTGCTTTTACCAATGCATAAAATGCATGAAGAAGTCATTTTGAATGACTGGTCCTCAGTGTTGTGAGAACGATGACTGGTTAAAATTTTTGGTGGTTTCTTGTTCAGTCCATAGGCCTACATCATGTGGCAAACCGGTGAGCATGTGGCTCTATTAGTATAGGAGATACCTGAAAACATATCACACTTTTCATCATAGTGCTTTTACCAATGCATAAAATGCATGGAGAAGTCATTTCGAATGACTGGTCCTCAGTGTTGTGAGAACGATGACTGGTTAAAATTTTTGGTGGTTTCTTGTTCAGTCCATAGGCCTACATCATGTGGCAAACCGGTGAGCATGTGGCTCTATTAGTATAGGAGATACCTGAAAACATATCACACTTTTCATCATAGTGCTTTTACCAATGCATAAAATGCATGGAGAAGTCATTTCGAATGACTGGTCCTCAGTGTTGTGAGAACGATGACTGGTTAAAATTTTTGGTGGTTTCTTGTTCAGTCCATAGGCCTACATCATGTGGCAAACCGGTGAGCATGTGGCTCTATTAGTATAGGAGATACCTAAAAACATATCACACTTTTCATCATAGTGCTTTTACCAATGCATAAAATGCATGGAGAAGTCATTTCGAATGACTGGTCCTCAGTGTTGTGAGGACGATGACTGGTTAAAATTTTTGGTGGTTTCTTGTTCAGTCCATAGGCCTACATCATGTGGCAAACCGGTGAGCATGTGGCTCTATTAGTATAGGAGATACCTGAAAACATATCACACTTTTCATCATAGTGCTTTTACCAATGCATAAAATGCATGGAGAAGTCATTTCGAATGACTGGTCCTCAGTGTTGTGAGAACGATGACTGGTTAAAATTTTTGGTGGTTTCTTGTTCAGTCCATAGGCCTACATCATGTGGCAAACCGGTGAGCATGTGGCTCTATTAGTATAGGAGATACCTGAAAACATATCACACTTTTCATCATAGTGCTTTTACCAATGCATAAAATGCATGGAGAAGTCATTTCGAATGACTGGTCCTCAGTGTTGTGAGAACGATGACTGGTTAAAATTTTTGGTGGTTTCTTGTTCAGTCCATAGGCCTACATCATGTGGCAAACCGGTGAGCATGTGGCTCTATTAGTATAGGAGATACCTGAAAACATATTACACTTTTCATCATAGTGCTTTTACCAATGCATAAAATGCATGGAGAAGTCATTTCGAATGACTGGTCCTCAGAGTTGTGAGAACGATGACTGGTTAAAATTTTTGGTGGTTTCTTGTTCAGTCCATAGGCCTACATCATGTGGCAAACCGGTGAGCATGTGGCTCTATTAGTATAGGAGATACCTGAAAACATATCACACTTTTCATCATAGTGCTTTTACCAATGCATAAAATGCATGGAGAAGTCATTTCGAATGACTGGTCCTCAGTGTTGTGAGAACGATGACTGGTTAAAATCTTTGGTGGTTTCTTGTTCAGTCCATAGGCCTACATCATGTGGCAAACCGGTGAGCATGTGGCTCTATTAGTATAGGAGATACCTGAAAACATATCAC
This sequence comes from Ranitomeya imitator, assembly GCF_032444005.1. NCBI lineage: Eukaryota > Metazoa > Chordata > Amphibia > Anura > Dendrobatidae > Ranitomeya > Ranitomeya imitator. The sequence goes on from NW_027194697.1 coordinate 47,605, forward strand.
ACTTTTCATCATAGTGCTTTTACCAATGCATAAAATGCATGGAGAAGTCATTTCGAATGACTGGTCCTCAGTGTTGTGAGAACGATGACTGGTTAAAATTTTTGGTGGTTTCTTGTTCAGTCCATAGGCCTACATCATGTGGCAAACCGGTGAGCATGTGGCTCTATTAGTATAGGAGATACCTAAAAACATATCACACTTTTCATCATAGTGCTTTTACCAATGCATAAAATGCATGGAGAAGTCATTTCGAATGACTGGTCCTCAGTGTTGTGAGAACGATGACTGGTTAAAATTTTTGGTGGTTTCTTGTTCAGTCCATAGGCCTACATCATGTGGCAAACCGGTGAGCATGTGGCTCTATTAGTATAGGAGATACCTGAAAACATATCACACTTTTCATCATAGTGCTTTTACCAATGCATAAAATGCATGGAGAAGTCATTTCGAATGACTGGTCCTCAGTGTTGTGAGAACGATGACTGGTTAAAATTTTTGGTGGTTTCTTGTTCAGTCCATAGGCCTACATCATGTGGCAAACCAGTGAGCATGTGGCTCTATTAGTATAGGAGATACCTGAAAACATATCACACTTTTCATCATAGTGCTTTTACCAATGCATAAAATGCATGGAGAAGTCATTTCGAATGACTGGTCCTCAGTGTTGTGAGAACGATGACTGGTTAAAATTTTTGGTGGTTTCTTGTTCAGTCCATAGGCCTACATCATGTGGCAAACCGGTGAGCATGTGGCTCTATTAGTATAGGAGATACCTGAAAACATATCACACTTTTCATCATAGTGCTTTTACCAATGCATAAAATGCATGGAGAAGTCATTTCGAATGACTGGTCCTCAGTGTTGTGAGAACGATGACTGGTTAAAATTTTTGGTGGTTTCTTGTTCAGTCCATAGGCCCACATCATGTGGCAAACCGGTGAGCATGTGGCTCTATTAGTATAGGAGATACCTGAAAACATATCACACTTTTCATCATAGTGCTTTTACCAATGCATAAAATGCATGGAGAAGTCATTTTGAATGACTGGTCCTCAGTGTTGTGAGAACGATGACTGGTTAAAATTTTTGGTGGTTTCTTGTTCAGTCCATAGGCCTACATCATGTGGCAAACCGGTGAGCATGTGGCTCTATTATTATAGGAGATACCTGAAAACATATCACACTTTTCATCATAGTGCTTTTACCAATGCATAAAATGCATGGAGAAGTCATTTCGAATGACTGGTCCTCAGTGTTGTGAGAACGATGACTGGTTAAAATTTTTGGTGGTTTCTTGTTCAGTCCATAGGCCTACATCATGTGGCAAACCGGTGAGCATATGGCTCTATTAGTATAGGAGATACCTGAAAACATATCACACTTTTCATCATAGTGCTTTTACCAATGCATAAAATGCATGGAGAAGTCATTTCGAATGACTGGTCCTCAGTGTTGTGAGAACGATGACTGGTTAAAATTTTTGGTGGTTTCTTGTTCAGTCCATAGGCCCACATCATGTGACAAACCGGTGAGCATGTGGCTCTATTAGTATAGGAGATACCTGAAAACATATCACACTTTTCATCATAGTGCTTTTACCAATGCATAAAATGCATGGAGAAGTCATTTCGAATGACTGGTCCTCAGTGTTGTGAGAACGATGACTGGTTAAAATTTTTGGTGGTTTCTTGTTCAGTCCATAGGCCTACATCATGTGGCAAACCGGTGAGCATGTGGCTCTATTAGTATAGGAGATACCTGAAAACATATCACACTTTTCATCAAAGTGCTTTTACCAATGCATAAAATGCATGGAGAAGTCATTTCGAATGACTGGTCCTCAGTGTTGTGAGAACAATGACTGGTTAAAATTTTTGGTGGTTTCTTGTTCAGTCCATAGGCCTACATCATGTGGCAAACCGGTGAGCATGTGGCTCTATTAGTATAGGAGATACCTGAAAACATATCACACTTTTCATCATAGTGCTTTTACCAATGCATAAAATGCATGGAGAAGTCATTTCGAATGACTGGTCCTCAGTGTTGTGAGAACGATGACTGGTTAAAATTTTTGGTGGTTTCTTGTTCAGTCCATAGGCCTACATCATGTGGCAAACCGGTGAGCATATGGCTCTATTAGTATAGGAGATACCTGAAAACATATCACACTTTTCATCATAGTGCTTTTACCAATGCATAAAATGCATGGAGAAGTCATTTCGAATGACTGGTCCTCAGTGTTGTGAGAACGATGACTGGTTAAAATTTTTGGTGGTTTCTTGTTCAGTCCATAGGCCTACATCATGTGGCAAACCGGTGAGCATGTGGCTCTATTATTATAGGAGATACCTGAAAACATATCACACTTTTCATCATAGTGCTTTTACCAATGCATAAAATGCATGGAGAAGTCATTTCGAATGACTGGTCCTCAGTGTTGTGAGAACGATGACTGGTTAAAATTTTTGGTGGTTTCTTGTTCAGTCCATAGGCCTACATCATGTGGCAAACCGGTGAGCATATGGCTCTATTAGTATAGGAGATACCTGAAAACATATCACACTTTTCATCATAGTGCTTTTACCAATGCATAAAATGCATGGAGAAGTCATTTCGAATGACTGGTCCTCAGTGTTGTGAGAACGATGACTGGTTAAAATTTTTGGTGGTTTCTTGTTCAGTCCATAGGCCCACATCATGTGACAAACCGGTGAGCATGTGGCTCTATTAGTATAGGAGATACCTGAAAACATATCACACTTTTCATCATAGTGCTTTTACCAATGCATAAAATGCATGGAGAAGTCATTTCGAATGACTGGTCCTCAGTGTTGTGAGAACGATGACTGGTTAAAATTTTTGGTGGTTTCTTGTTCAGTCCATAGGCCTACATCATGTGGCAAACCGGTGAGCATGTGGCTCTATTAGTATAGGAGATACCTGAAAACATATCACACTTTTCATCAAAGTGCTTTTACCAATGCATAAAATGCATGGAGAAGTCATTTCGAATGACTGGTCCTCAGTGTTGTGAGAACAATGACTGGTTAAAATTTTTGGTGGTTTCTTGTTCAGTCCATAGGCCTACATCATGTGGCAAACCGGTGAGCATGTGGCTCTATTAGTATAGGAGATACCTGAAAACATATCACACTTTTCATCATAGTGCTTTTACCAATGCATAAAATGCATGGAGAAGTCATTTCGAATGACTGGTCCTCAGTGTTGTGAGAACGATGACTGGTTAAAATTTTTGGTGGTTTCTTGTTCAGTCCATAGGCCTACATCATGTGGCAAACCGGTGAGCATATGGCTCTATTAGTATAGGAGATACCTGAAAACATATCACACTTTTCATCATAGTGCTTTTACCAATGCATAAAATGCATGGAGAAGTCATTTCGAATGACTGGTCCTCAGTGTTGTGAGAACGATGACTGGTTAAAATTTTTGGTGGTTTCTTGTTCAGTCCATAGGCCTACATCATGTGACAAACCGGTGAGCATGTGGCTCTATTAGTATAGGAGATACCTGAAAACATATCACACTTTTCATCATAGTGCTTTTACCAATGCATAAAATGCATGGAGAAGTCATTTCGAATGACTGGTCCTCAGTGTTGTGAGAACGATGACTGGTTAAAATTTTTGGTGGTTTCTTGTTCAGTCCATAGGCCTACATCATGTGGCAAACCGGTGAGCATATGGCTCTATTAGTATAGGAGATACCTGAAAACATATCACACTTTTCATCATAGTGCTTTTACCAATGCATAAAATGCATGGAGAAGTCATTTCGAATGACTGGTCCTCAGTGTTGTGAGAACGATGACTGGTTAAAATTTTTGGTGGTTTCTTGTTCAGTCCATAGGCCTACATCATGTGACAAACCGGTGAGCATGTGGCTCTATTAGTATAGGAGATACCTGAAAACATATCACACTTTTCATCATAGTGCTTTTACCAATGCATAAAATGCATGGAGAAGTCATTTCGAATGACTGGTCCTCAGTGTTGTGAGAACGATGACTGGTTAAAATTTTTGGTGGTTTCTTGTTCAGTCCATAGGCCTACATCATGTGGCAAACCGGTGAGCATGTGGCTCTATTAGTATAGGAGATACCTGAAAACATATCACACTTTTCATCATAGTGCTTTTACCAATGCATAAAATGCATGGAGAAGTCATTTCGAATGACTGGTCCTCAGTGTTGTGAGAACGATGACTGGTTAAAATTTTTGGTGGTTTCTTGTTCAGTCCATAGGCCTACATCATGTGGCAAACCGGTGAGCATGTGGCTCTATTAGTATAGGAGATACCTGAAAACATATCACACTTTTCATCATAGTGCTTTTACCAATGCATAAAATGCATGGAGAAGTCATTTCGAATGACTGGTCCTCAGTGTTGTGAGAACGATGACTGGTTAAAATTTTTGGTGGTTTCTTGTTCAGTCCATAGGCCTACATCATGTGGCAAACCGGTGAGCATGTGGCTCTATTAGTATAGGAGATACCTGAAAACATATCACACTTTTCATCATAGTGCTTTTACCAATGCATAAAATGCATGGAGAAGTCATTTCGAATGACTGGTCCTCAGTGTTGTGAGAACGATGACTGGTTAAAATTTTTGGTGGTTTCTTGTTCAGTCCATAGGCCTACATCATGTGGCAAACCGGTGAGCATGTGGCTCTATTAGTATAGGAGATACCTGAAAACATATCACACTTTTCATCATAGTGCTTTTACCAATGCATAAAATGCATGGAGAAGTCATTTCGAATGACTGGTCCTCAGTGTTGTGAGAACAATGACTGGTTAAAATTTTTGGTGGTTTCTTGTTCAGTCCATAGGCCTACATCATGTGGCAAACCGGTGAGCATGTGGCTCTATTAGTATAGGAGATACCTGAAAACATATCACACTTTTCATCATAGTGCTTTTACCAATGCATAAAATGCATGGAGAAGTCATTTCGAATGACTGGTCCTCAGTGTTGTGAGAACGATAACTGGTTAAAATTTTTGGTGGTTTCTTGTTCAGTCCATAGGCCTACATCATGTGGCAAACCGGTGAGCATGTGGCTCTATTAGTATAGGAGATACCTGAAAACATATCACACTTTTCATCATAGTGCATTTACCAATGCATAAAATGCATGGAGAAGTGATTTCGAATGACTGGTCCTCAGTGTTGTGAGAACGATGACTGGTTAA